>NW_027644554.1:0-82500 GCF_032717465.1 Coenobita brevimanus
TTGTGTAGTAGCAGAAGGTTCTGTCCAGTGAAGTCATCACTTCCACCAATCGCAACTGACAGTGTTCGATGTCCTTCAATTCTTCCTTGAACTTATCTAGGGCACACACTACCCAGCCGATCTCCATCATCGACAAGGCCCCATTCTCCATCACTGGTGGTGCTGGCTGTTCTGCTGCGGTCTCCTGCTCTCAGCCCTCTTGCTCTCAGCTCCGGATTTGAGCCACTCTTCCCTGCTGTCTCGCGTATTACGAGTTCAATTCACATGCTATTAAAAATACATTACAATTCGATAAAAAATAGGTCGTCGCGTTCAATGAGATTCACTTACTGTGAGCTCGGGTACTATGCATACCTATTGTAGTCAATTACGATTACGATTACACAAAAGTCTGTAATCGATTACAATCGATTACGATTACAGATTACGATTACCCCATGTCTGCTAAATATGTCAGATTGACCCCCTGGGGGTAGGGTTTTTTTTTTCAAGAATACTCCCCCAGTAAACCTGCTTGTCGTAAAAGGCGACTAAAAGAGTTGGCGGAGGGTTAGTGCCCCTCCCCGGAAAACAACTAACTATAAAGACAAACAATAAGCCTTGGACAAGGACTGACCAAAAGATGACGACCAAGGACCGGACAAAGGACATGGTTATCGGAACTTGGAATGTAAGGGGAGCGAATGATGAGGTGAAAGAGAGAGAGAGAGATTGTTCAGGTGCTTGAGGGTGCGAAAGTTGATGTATACGGAATAACTGAAACGAAATGAAGAGGTGAGAGTGTGAGAGAATGGGAGTATGGATGGGGTATATGTGCAGGAGTAGGTTAGAATGAGAGGGCAAAAGAAGGAGTATGTATAGTTGTGAGTAAAAAATGGAAGAAGAGCATAAGAGAGTATGGATCAGTTGGGTCAAGGATTGTGTGGGTAAGATTGAAAGTTGGAATACAAATGTGGGTGATAGTGTGTGTGTATGCGCCAACGCAAGATCATTCAAGCAGAGTGAGAGAAGAGTTCTGGACAAATGTGGAAGTGTGCATGGAAAAGTTTGGAAGGAATGAGAGAGTGTTTTTGATCAGAGATATGAATGGTAAAGTAGGGAATGTGAAGATGGATGGAATAGTTGGTGAGTGGGGTGTGCCTGCTGAGATAGATGAGAATGGCAATGCTGGGAGGGGGTTGGTGATAGCCAATACCGTCTTCAGGCACAAGATGATTCACAGGTATACATGGCGAGTGATGAGAAGGGTGGGTGGTGAACTGAATGAAAGGAAGGCAATGATTGATTATGTGTGTGTGGATGAAAGGATGCAAAAATGTGTAATGGATGCAAGAGCTTATAGAGGTTGGGGGAGTGGACTTTCTGACCATTACTTGGTGGTGGCCAGAATCAAGGACCAATTAGGATGGAGAAATAGAAGAAGGGAGAGACGGGAAGAAAGAGTATTTGGAAGGAGAGTGGAAAGGTTACAGGAGGGTAAGAAAAAGGCAGAGTATAAGAGAGAAGTGGAGGAACGATTGGGCAAATATGAATTAGAGCAGATGGGGGACGTGGAAAGTGTGTGCAGGATATTTACAGAAGAAATATGTGCAGCATGTGATGTAGTGTGTGGGGTGAAGAGAAGATGGAGGGGTGTGCAAGGAACAGCGTGGTGGAATGAAGAGGTAAGACAGGCTGTGGCACAAAAGCAGAAAGGATACAATGAATGGATGAGAAATAGGGGCTTGGAAAAAGTTGAGAGGTGGAAGAGAGAGTTATATGTAGAAAGAAAGAGAGGTGAAAAGATTAGTAAGAGAGAGTAAGAAGAGAGTGGATGAAGAATTTGGAAGGAATTTGAGTGTAAAGTGGAGAGACTGTAAGAAAATGTTCTGGAAGGAGGTGAAGAGAGTAAGACAGGGTAGCATTCAAGTTAGCAGGGGAGTAAAAGATAAATAATGGTAGGTTACTAGTGGAGAAAGGAGAAAAAGTGAGCAGATGGAATGAACATTTTAAGCAATCGTTGAACATAGAAGATGGAAGTAATGTGAGTATAAGCGGCTGGGGAATGGCTGGAAGAAGGAGGGAGGTGAGAAGACAAGAAGAAATCAGTAGGATAGAAGTTGTGGAAGCAATGAAGAAAGTCAAACTGGGGAAAGCCCCAGGAATTGGTGGAGTGTGTGGTGGTATGCTGAAGCATGGGGGAGAGATAGTAGTAGAATGGATGTGGAAGATGTGCAGATTGGATTGGAAGTCAGGTATAATTATTCCCTTGTACAAAGGGAATGGGGAAAAATAAGTGTGTGGTAATCATAGGGGCATTTGTCTTCTTAGTGTAATAGGAAAAGTGTATGGTAGGATACTTATTGACAGAGTTAAAGAAATAACAACGGAATTAGTTGGAGAAGAACAGGGTGGTTTTAGGATGGGAAGAGGTTGTGTAGATCAGATATTCATTCTTAGATCTTTAGTAGAAAAGTTTCTGGAGAAGGGAAAGAAGATGTATGCGGTTTTCATATATTTGGAGGCCGAGGATGAGATGGAGGGATGGGGTGGAGAGGTATATGAGAGAGGGTGGTGTGAGTTGGGAGCAGGGCAGTGAAATGGTGGGGGACAGGGCGACATGGAGATAATTTTTTTGTGGCCACCCCGTGCAGGATTGAGGCATCTGGCAATACATAGATAGATAGATAGTTTCTGAACACGGATTGACTGCAGAGCTAATATATAACGCCGATGAAACTGGGCTAATGCGGCGTTGCTTACCAATATTAACTCTTGCATGTGGCCATGAGAAAGTAGCAGTTGGATTCAAACAAAATAAGGATAGAGTGACTGTGCTTGTCTGTGCAAATGCGGCGGGTACACACAAACCCAAGCTGCTGGTTATTGGCAAGCACCGCAAGCCACGTTGTTTTACAGGGTTGTCTTATTTTGCCTGTTTATTACAAAGCACAGAATAATGCCTGGATGGACTGTGAAATTTTTCTTTGGTGGTTTCAGCACGTCTTTGTTCCAAGTGTTAAGAATCATCTTAAGAAAATTAGTAAGCCAGAGGACAGTAAAGTGGTGCTTGTGCTTGATAACTGCCGAGCGCTTCCCCCAGCTGATCAGCTCGTAAATGGTAACAGTTTTGCATTATTCATGCCACTCAGTATTACCAGCCTTGTTCAACCCATGGACCAGGGTGTCATTTGAGACATCAAGATGTTGTACACACGGGACTTTATGCGTAAAGTCCTAAATGCTGATGGGAAAATTGGCGAGTTTCGAAAGGAGTTCAACTTAAGAGAAGCCATTCACACTCTGGCAGTCGCATGGAAAAATGTGAGGAAACAAACCGTTAGTAGGTGTTGGCACAACATATGGCGTAGGGTTATGACTGGTGCAACGCCGGCCCTTCTTGCCAGTCTCTGTCCTCTTACGGCGGCTAACAGGTCGGCCCGTTGACCCACTGCCCCACCACGATTGTGCTAGGGCCACCACCGCTACTGTACACAACTTGGGTGTTGCACCGGAGGTTTGTCGTAAACCTGACCTGACTTGTCCGGGGTTCTCTCCTCCATCTCCCTGGACATCTCTCCCTTATACTGGTTTATTTTCCACGGAGACACCACCTCGCCACTCCTTTCCGACCGTCCTTCGGCAGGAGGGACTCAGTAGGATTGCTGCCTTGGACTCCACAGCATCGGCAGCAAATTACACCGACAGGTCAGTTGGCTCTGATTGTTCTGCAGGGGTGGTGTTTGCCTGTGGGAACCTCATGGAATCCTGGCGTATCTCCTCGGAGTCTCTGCTTTCCAGGCATAGCTGGTGGTGCTACATTGTGTGCTGCGCCATGCCCATCGCAACTGTCTCTAGCGTATGTTTATACATACGGACTCCCTCTCCTCCCTTCAGCACTTGCAATAATTTTCCATCACAGAGCACACGGCTTTACTGACCGAAATTTACACTGTGTCTTCCCTCATACAGCAGGAGGGTGGCTCGGTGACTTTTCATTGGGTCCCCGGGCATGTCGGTCTCGCGGGGAGTGAGCTTGCAGACTCAGCACAAGGAGCTAGCTTGTTCCCAGTGGTGACTTTTCAGCTTCCCCCTAGTGTCTCAATTGTTCTCTCTGGGGTGGCCAACATTATTGGCAGGCGCACCAGGGAGGATCATCAACTATGTATCGCCAAGGGCTCTCGATCGGCTGCCTGGTATGCTGCGGCTGTGGCCTACACTCCTCTTCCGATTCCACTGGCCATGCCTAATTATCTCCTTGTGAGACTCCGACGATTGCGTATGGGGTTCCTGTGCTGTAGGCAGATTGCTGGCTTGGAGCCTGACCCATGTCCCCACTGCCTGTCATGATCTGCTGAGCCTCTCTGCCAGTACATTCTAGATTGCCCGGTCACTGCTCTGCTCAGTGCTCAACCTTGGGAGTTTTGCTCGATCCGGCAACGACATTGCAGATACGGACAGGGTTGTGGGCGGCACACCTTTCCCTGTCCTCTTACAAACGGTCAGGGATTACCCTCCTCCTTGTTAACTGATACACCACCACTGACATTGTCTTAGATTCTTTTGTGTGTGTGTGTGTGTGGTTACATTACCATGAGTGTCTCTGACGGGCTCTTCGTTTGCCCGTGCCCCACCTTGTGCGGCAAATATTACACAGCAACAACCACATGCTTGACACTTTTCTGAGGAACCAGATATTTTCTCTACCCAGGGGATATGCTGGAATATTCTCAACCCCACATCCTGCAGGTGGTCATCAGGGTGGCTGTGCCATCTTCTGCTGTGCTGATTTGCCTTTCATATTTTCCCTGCAGTCTTCTCTCCAGGCAGTGGCAGTTCAGCTGCACCTAGGCATTAGGTGCATAGTGTGTAATACCTGTCGCCTTCCAAATACTGTTGCCATTTGAGAGAACCTTGATGGATTGGTTCACCAGCTGCCATGGCAGTTCATTCTCCTTGAGGATTTGAACGGAAGCCATCCATTGTGGGGAAACATGTTATCCAATCCACGACGTTATTTGCTGGTGTCAGTGATGGAGGATTGAGACCTCTTTGTCCTCAGTACAGGGGATCCTACACATATAGGAGTTCACAGTGGTACCGTTTTAGCTATTGACTTCATTCTGTCATCACCGGACTGTGCACTAGATTTTATGTGGATTGTCTTTGATGCCCATGGCAGTGACCACTACCCAGTTTTACTACACGCAGCTGGCAGTTCATCCACACCACAGGTTCCCTGTTGGTGTCTGGACTGGACTGACTGGGACCTTTTTCAAGACCCAAGTGTTCCTCAGTCTTGGGGGTGGAGTTTCATAGTGTTGATGAAGCTGTACTGCATTTCACCTGTACTCTTTACCAGGCAGGTGTGAGGGCAGTTCCCAGAAGAAGTGGCTGCTCTCCTCATAGGCCTGTGCCATAGTGCAATAGTAAGTGTGCAGCAGTTTGCAGAGCCTACAGAGCTGGATACTCAAGTTTCCCTGCACACGGAGTGAGTTTTTAAAGGTGCAGTTCCACCAAGTCCTTGCAAAATACAGGTGGACCCTAAAGAATGCACGGTGTAGCCCCTGGGCAACCTGTGCTTCGTCCATTAACTCCTCCACTCCTCCATGCCAGGTTTGGAAGGTACAAGGGAAATGTTCATCAAACCCACCAGTGGCCAGGATCAGTAGAGGTATTGTGTCAGAATCTCAGGTGGTTGCTACTGCTTTTGCTGAACAATTTATACTGTTTCCAGGAGAAAGCCTTCAGCACCATATTTTGGTGATTGCAGTAGGAGAGGTTGGGGCTGGGTTTTCAGTCATCGGGGAAGGGGAGGCTGACAGCACCTTATTCACTGAGAGAGAACTGCCCGTATTTGCTGCATGGACACAGCTCCAGGACACGATGATATTCCACATGCTGTAATTCGCCATCTAGGGGAGGAGTCCTTGGCCTTGTTCAACTGGAGGGGATGATGCCAACTGGCTGGCACCTGGCAATAATCCTGATCCCTAAGCCAGGGAAGGACCGGTCCATTGTGTCCAGTTTCTGCACACCCTCTTTGACATTGTACATTTGCAAACAGTTTTTAGAAATTTGTGGGTTTGTATCTAAATCCCTGTGGGTTCAGGCAGATGTGATCCACTATGGAGAACCATAGATCCACCATGGACAATGTTATTTACCTTGAACCATCCATCTGCTCCAAATATGCTTCCAGATACAATCGTGACTTGAGAAGGAGTTTGATGCAGCTTGGTGTGATGGCAGTTTATCAAGTCTCCATTTTTATGGTCTTTGGGGTTGCTTACCCATTTTTATCCAGAACTTCCTCTTTGACAGGAAGTTTCCTGTGTGTGTGTGTGTGTTTGTGTGTGTGTGTGTGTGTGTTTGTGTGTGTGTGTGTGTGTGTGTGTGGGATGTGAACTCTCCGCTGTACTCTGAGGAGGAGGAGGTGCCACAGAGGAGTGTTTTGAGTGTAGCATTATTTGCTGTTGCAGTTAACCCTCTCATTACTGGACGACGCAGACTGCGTCCAACCACGAGCAATTATTCAGGATGTGGGCCGGCTCGGCCTTGGCTGAATGCTGGTAGAACCCCCCCCTTGTTTCTGCACTTGCGGTACTTCTTAACCTTTTTGTCCTCAGACCCTTGGTTTTGCTTCAATTTCCATGATTTTATTATTCCATGTGGAGAGGATGGAGGGTGAGAGACTGACGAGGAGAGTGTGTGTGAGTTAGGTGGAGGGGAGGAGAGGGAGGGGAAGGCCAATGGTGAGATGGAGGGATGGGGTGGAGAGGTTTATGAGAGAGGGGGGTGTGAGTTGGGAGCAGGGTAGTGAAATGGTGTGGGACAGGGCGACGTACTGTAGAGTCAGTTTGTTTGTGGCCATCCCGTGGGGGATTGAGGCATCTGGCAATAGATAGATAGATAGATATTATTCCTCGTAATCTCTAATAGTTGTGCTTGCTTATGGTGTTGCAAAGAATGTTTGGCGAACATTAATTATGCGCTGATTTACAATGTTTTTTATTTCCTTTGTGTTTTCTCATAGAAATATATGTTTTATGGTAATTGTTACTGAGAAAGAGTTTTATGATGTTTGATTAGTGACATTTTGGTATACAAACATTTCCTGTTGGACAGTTTGGGTCGGTTTTACGTTCCGCAAAAGGAAATTATCTTACGGTTGTGCTGCAGTGCTGGAACGGTGTTTTGGACGGCCAAAGTTGTTGCTGAATTATTTTTTTCCCTTGCCTTTATTCATGCCTCTATCTGCCTGATTTTGTATTCACTTAGTCTCAAATGGTTGTACTGTACTTGCTTATGGTGAATATAAAATGTGTTAATTTACCATGTTTCTTTCTTTCTCGTTTCCTCATGGAAATACAGGATAACCTCGATATAACGGACTTCAATAGTTCAGAATTCGCTTTTGTCGGACTCGAGGATCTACCTGACAAAATTGCTGTATATCAGAAAAAGTCCGATAAAGGCAGAAGCAGTGTGGACTGCCTGACCACTTCAGCTGTGTTCACCACAATAAGGTAAATAAAAAACATGTTTATCAGTGTACGGTACAGTATTATTATATATATTATACCATTTGACCAAACCATACGTGCTCCCTACGTGTCAAGTGGGTTGGTGGAGGGTTAGTGCCCCTCCCTGTAAAACAAATAACTCAGAGTCAAATGGCCACCCCATATGGTATTATGGTGTCTGGTAATAGATAGATAGATAGGTAGATTATTGTAGTGAAGGTATAACACAGTATGGTACCACAATGGTAGTTAAAACAGTTTAACAACTGTTCATGCTATCTGGACTAATGTCTGATACAGTATATTGGAAAAAGTCCGGTTTAGCAGAGGGAAGTCTGGATGTCGCTTTTATCGGAATTTTGCATTTTTCAGAATGGTTTGGGCCCCAATTAGTCCGTTATAGTGAGGTCTTACTGTATATGTTTCATGGTAATTTTTACTAATAAAGAGTTTTACAAAATTTCTTTAGCTACATTTTGGTATATAAACATTTACTGTTGAACAATTCGGATTGGTCTTACCACAAAAGGAAATTACCTTACGGTCGTGCTGCGGTGTGGGAGCGGTGTTTGGCTAAATTATATTTTCACCTGCTGTTATTTATGCCTCTATCTGCCTGATTTTTTATTCACATAATCTCAGATTTTTGCGCTTGCATATGGTGTTGATAAAAACGTTTGGCGAATATAAATTATGTACTAATTTATGATGTTTCTTTCTTTCATCAAGGGGCGATTTTGTTTGACGCAGCTTGCGTTGTCCAGTAACGAGCGGTTGACTTTTGCACCGCTACCCTAACTGTCGAAAGAGTTACTGGCATTCTGGAGATCCTAGCAGAGGGAGTGAAGAGCTTCCTCTTTATGGATGATGTCTCTGTCTCCTTTGCTGCATCCAGTATGTTGGTGGCAGAGTGCTGGCTGCAACTTGCAATAAATCATTCTGTTACCAGGGCACCGAAACATGGCTTTTAGATTTTCCTCATCTGAGACCATTGCAGTGCACTTCAGCCAGTTACATGGGTCCCATCCTGACCCATAAATCTGGGCCAAAGGATTGCTGGTATGGAAATGAGGTTTTTAGGCCTCATCTGTGACCCCTGTCTTATTTGAATCCCACATTTAAAGCAGATAAAGGCTTCTTGCCTGAAGGTTGTGAGCCTTTTAAAGGTTCTAGCTCATACTAGATAGGCTGCTGACAGACATACCCTGCTCCTGCTCCATCAAGCTCTAGTGTTATCCAATCCTTTCAGGATTTTGGCGAAAGCTTTGCCATTTCACTTGACATCTCAAAGACTTTTAGTTGAGTCTGGTATAAATCTTTAATTTCCAAACTGCCTTCTTATGGCTTCTATTCTTCTATCTGTGCCTTCATCTATAGCTTCCTTTCTGGTCGTTCTATAGCTGCGGTTTTAGACGGCCGCTGTTCTTCTCCTAGAGTTATCAGTAGTGGTGTTCCTCAGGGCTCTGTCCTATCACCATGTCTCTTCCTTTTTATCATCAGTGACCTAAGCAGTACATCTAACTCTATCCACTTATATCCTGATGACTCCACCCTTCACCTTTCTGTTCGCTTCCTGCATCGTCCATCTCAGCAATTTCAACAAACAAGGGATGAGGCTATGGTACACCAAATGTTTGACTTGGCTCATATCTCTGACAGGGGTAAAAGTAAAGTTGTTTTTAATGCATCAAAAACTCAGTTCTTACATCTGTCAACCTGACAGTCTTCTACAGGAGTACCCTTCAGTTTTTAATAGTATGCAGCTCAATCCTGCATCATCTTTAAACATACTTGGGGTTTTGTTCTCTTGGGATTTATCATGGAAAGAATGTATTACATCTCGTGTAAAATCTGCGTCCAAAAGATTAGGTGTGCTAAGCTGACTTCGTGCCTTCTTTACCCCTGCACAGTTGTTGACCTTTTACATGGGTTTTATTCGTCCCTGTCTGGAGTACAACTCTTGTGTGTGGGGAGGTTCCCCGCGTACAGCTCTTCTCAGTAGGGTGGTGTCAAAGGTTTTTCGTCTCATTAATCCTCCTCCTCTTACTGGCTCGCTTCAACCTCTGTTTCGTCACCTCACTGTTGCATCTTTATCCTTTATCGCTACTTAAATGGTCACTGCTCCTCCGAACTGTCTGCTTGCATCCCTCGTCTGCTACGACAGGCACGTAGTACCCATCCAGCAACAAACTCTCATCTCTTTTCTGTCCAGCTCTCTGATGCAAGAGTTAACCATTACTCTCAGTCCTTCATGTATACAACAGGTCAGCTCTGGAACTGCCTCCCTTCTTCAGTATTACCTACAGCTTAAGACCTCCAGTCTTTTAAATGCAGTGTGTCCAGGCATCTCAAAATGAATGGTTCTTGAATTTGGCTCTTTGTTATTTTGTTTTTGTTTTTTTGGACGTAACAGTTTGCGAGCACTTTGCCTTAGGTTCCTTCAGCTGCCCCTGCCTGGTTATGCACCTTGGACTACATCACACAGGCCTTTGTTTGGCTACAGGACCCTTTTGCACCTCCCTTGTCCCAGGCCTGCTTGTGGGTGCAGGAGTATTGAGGCTGGAGCTACAGCGTCAGTCCTGTATAGCGAGGTGCTGGTGCAGAGTCCAGAGGCTTCCTGAAACACCAACATATGACGCTCTTTTTAGTTCTGGATAGCACACTTTGCACGACTTCCATACGCAGTTTCCTTGCCCCCTTAGTTATCAGACAGAGGAAGTCATGACTGATCTGTCTGCCACTCACTCTGGTCTTTGGTGTGGAGACATCTGTTGTTCCACTCTGGGTGTTACCCTAAGTCAGATTTTGCTGGTACTGTATATCATGGCTCCAATGTCCGTAACATCAGATGTGGTGATCCACACCCAGCTTTTAGTTCATTTTGCCCTCATGCTGTGTCTGTCCATGTTTACTGACGGCCGGCATTGGATTTCAGTTTGTCTTCCGTAATTTTAGCCAGAGTGGCACCCTACCCTCCTCTGCCTTAATTTTTACTGTGAAGCTGTCAGCAATTCTGTTGGCTCTCCAGCATATCCTCACCTTTGATGCAATTAGTTTTATGATTTTTAGTGAGTGTAGTACTGCCTTGTCTGCCGTTAAGCATTTCAACTCTCCTCACCCTTTAGTGTTGGAAATTTGAGGAAAGTTCCACCTCGTGTGCCACCATGCTGGGTGGCAGCCCACATTGGACCGCAGGGAAATGATTGAGCAAGTGAGGCAGCAAGGGCAGCAGTGATTCTTGATGTCTCTGTTAGACCTGTCACCAACAGAGATTACTTCCCATTGATTAAGGCTGCAGTCCCTACCTCCTGGCAGCATGCATGGGGCACACTTTCTGTTCCAAGCAAGCTACAGGAGGTGACCAATCATGGACCTGTCCTGTCTGCAGCAGAGCTTATGTCCCAGTGATTTAGGCTGCTGTCCTTCCCTCCTGGCAGCATGCATGGGGCACACTTCCTGTACCAAGCAAGCTACAGGAGGTGACCAACCATGGACTTATACAGCCCTACCCCTTCACTGATGCATTGCCATTGCCTTGAGGGAAAGCCCATTCCTTTTTTTGAAAACTGTCTGGTGCCATTGACTGCAGCAGCTGGTACTTGAGTGTCCCAATCTAGGGGATGCTGGCTGTTGATACCTGTCCAGGTTTAAGGTGGTCTTACTTTCTCTGGCCAGTCTTTGGAGGGGAGGTGTGTATTACGGGGGGAGTCACCTTCTCATATGTTGAGGAAGCAGGCTCACTCAGACTGCTTTACTTTTCGTGCATAGTTTTAACCTCTGTTGTTTTATATATAATTTTATATTGTGTCAGTGTTATGAGCTTTATTATTAGATGACTGTTTTAATTTGTATTATTAACTGTATATGTATATATCTGTTTATATATAAGTTACCCTTATTGTGCTTTTACTTAAGTTGTACAGCAGCATTGACCTCTGTTGTTAAACTACCACAGTCTTTTTAGTGTAACCAATCAGTCCCCTTAACATCAACCCATACTTTCTTCCAGGGTCAGACCTTTTAACCAACAGACCCTAATCAAGCCACTTTGTCACCAAGAGCACTTCAACATCTTTTATGTTTCTGTTCCATTGCTAGTTATATGGTCTTTGATACCTGGTGCCACGAAGCCAATATTCACTTTAATTCATTCAGTAGGTCAGGCTTAGATTAGTTCAGTCTCTTGTTCTATGTATTTATTTATTTATTTTTTCCTTCAATGGACCTTACCTCTTCACTTCATCCCTCCATCTCAGTCTCAGTCTCCCTCTCCCTCCCCTCCCCTCTATTTCAACCACATACATCATCTTGTTGTTCTTCTTCTTGTGGGTTTAAGGGTCATGGCCAAAACAATGGCCCAATGTCCTTCCAATGCAAACTGCTTAGGGCCTCATATTAGGTGCGGGTGAGCTGCCTAGACTTTCGGATAAAGTCAGACATGCACCACACGACTTGTTGTTGCAACTGAGGGTCCCCTGCACCTCCTCCCAGGAGGGTGTGGGGAGACGAATTAAAAACTCCCAGAGATGCCAAATGATCCTGCAAAAGTGTGTAGAGGGAGTGGAACCTTGGGCACCATAACATGAAATGTTCTATTGTTTCTTCAACCTGAGGACACCTTTTGGAACCAAGGGTACTCTATCATACCCAAATGGTGCAGGTGACTTGCTAGGCCTGTGTGGCCCAACTGTAATATGGCGATGGCTACATCAACGTCCCTACAGGGATGGCATGTCTAAGGGTGTTCAGAGGAGTCGGAGCGAAAACGCCCCAGATGGGAAGCAGGTAGGATGGTTGCAAGGTTCGCATTCCAGTATGATATGCAAGCGCTGCGTGCAAGATTAGGGAATGTGGCGCTATCTGGTGTCACATAGACCAGTGCATTGGAGGTCAGTGCTCTCTTTGCTGCTGCGTCTGTAATTTCATTGCCGTGGATGTCTACATGCGAGGGAATCCATTGAAGGCAGAGGTGCCATTGAGGAGTAACAAGAGGGACATGCTCCATAATAGCATGGACAATCCTGACAAGAGTCACAGGGTGATCTGAGAGGAGGAGGGTAAGTCCGGACTGTGAGTCCATGTATAAAACCACCGGTTGAGGCTGGAGGAAAGTCCGAACATACTCAAGGGCCTAGAAGATGGCTATGAGTTCTGCCGTTAGGGCATCGTGCCACCCGCTGAACGACCAAGTTTGACAAACGGAAAGATCTGCAAAATAGGCCGCTGAGGCAAAGTAAGATGGAGGGGAGTGAGACCCATCCGTGTCAATTCTCAAGGAGTCCTTATAAACAGAGGAGTCCATGCTATGAAAGAGCTGCCATGCCAAGACTGCATCTCTTGACTTCTTGAACGGTACTGGGAGACAGAGGGAGACATATCCATCCAAGAGGGGACTGGAGGGAGAGGGGCAACTGGGGAAGGCCTGGGCCGATCGAGAGACAGGGTGCGGCAGGCCTAGATGCTGCAGATAACGTATGGTAACCTTACTCATGGCTAAGCTGGGGACTGACCAAGAACTGTGGAGAGACAGTAGGGGGAAGAGAGCAAGTGGCCTTAGGGAAGAGCCAAAATGTGGTCGAGCAGCTGACAGTCCAGTTCCATGCGGTAGATGGAGAGGAGCATCACTCCAGACTCCGCATAAAGCAAAATAATTGGGGTTGACTTGAAGGCACCTAGGGCAGTGTGAAGTGCCGTGTTCTGGACAACATCCAACCTTTTTAGATGGGTCTGGGTATCCTATCCGTAAGGGGTGGTACCATGTGAGATCTTGCTTCGGATGAAGGCCAGATACAGGCGGACAAGAGTGGTTCGATCTGCACCCCACCAAACTCCTGCGACGCACTTCATTATGTCCAGGCACCTAAGGCATGCTAATCGAAGATGGTCAGTGTGGGGGGCCAGGTGAGACGGGGACTATCCAGGTGGAGGCCCAGAAGCTTGTCCCAAGTCCAAAGGGTGAGAGGTTCTCCGGCAAGCTGAATCATGGGCATTTGAGGGGAATCTCCGATGGCCAAAGCACACAAAGAGCACCCTTGGGTGAATTGGCTGTTAGTGCCCAATCTGCAGCCAAGGTGGAAAAGGCGTCCACAGTCTGTTGGAGGTGATGTTGGGCCTGCCATAATGAGGCAGCACCGCACAGGATGGAGTCATCATCTGCATACACTAAGACGGATACTACAGGAGGAAGAGGGAGGTCATACTTTAATACATTATAAAGTAGGGGACTGAGGCATGATCCCTGTGGTACTTCCTGCCTGACTGGGTTAGGGCAGGAGTACGTACCCCCTAGGGAAACAGGAAAGGATCGCTCCTCCAAAAAACTTTGTACCCAGGCCATTGCCAAGTCTGTGACACATAAGACAGCACAATTTGTACAATATCCCGTCATGGAAGGCAGAATCAAAAGCCCCCTGGAAATCCACGAAGGCCGCCAGGAATATCTGCTGATACAGAATGCCTGGTGGAAATGATGCTTAAACTGGAGGAGGACATCAGATGTCCCCCTCCCTGGGCGGAATCCAAACTGTACCTCAGACAGGCGGTGGTCGTGCTCCAGCCACCAGGAGAGCCAACGGCACACCATCCTCTCAAGCACCTTCCCGACACTGGATAGCAATGCTATTGGCCTGTACGAAGCCAGAGAAGAGGGGTCCCTCCCCGGCTTGGGGAAGGGGAGTAGGTTTGAGGTTTTCCAGCGTGATGGGAAGATCCCTGACGCCCAGCTGTTATAAAATATGTCTAAGAGCGACGTGTGATGCTGGACGGGGAGGTGAACCAAAAACTCATTGGGTACTAAATGTGGGCCACATGCTTTCTTTGGTGGTAGTTCTGCAGAGCAGAGGAGAGTTCTGCCTGGGTAAAAGGGGAGCCTAAGCCTTCTGGGGGGGGAGGGAGGAGGAGATGCCTGCCTGAGTGACCTTAAGTAAGTGCTGGAGACCTGGAAGTAGAGCTGGGGAACCAAATTGAGATCCAAAGAAGGCAGCCTTGTCTTGGAAGTCTACCAGAAGGTTACCTTCCTTCACCAGAGAATACTGCGGGGTGGTAGTGTGACCCTTCATTGTAAGACCAGGTTCGAGATGGTGAGCTAGAGAATGAGAAGGTTGAGCAGAAAGCAGACCAAGCAGCACGGCGAGCTCGGTTTCGAGTCCACTTCCATTCTGCATCCCTACTGACTATGGCAGGGACACCACCAGGCATTCCAAGAACCCCTCCTAGCCCGGACAACCCTGGTGATGTCCTCTGTCCACCTAGGAACCATGACAGTGCCTAGGGGACGTGTGGGGGACCTGCGGATGGTGGCCTCACTTGCTGCAATCACAGAGGATGTAAAGCCTGTCACATGGTCATCTTAGGGCCCTCCAGGCAGAGCCCCAGTGTTATCAAGGGCTGCCATAAAGGAGGACCAGGACCCTTGTGTGAGGATCCAGTGTGGACGAAGTGGGGCAGATCAGGGTGGGGAAAGGTCAGGGACATCTAAGATAACTGGAAGGTGGTTTGATCCCAAATATGGGCCAGTCCAGATGGCTGAGCCACCAAAAACAGGATCGCCCACATATAAATCAAGTGTGGAAGGCAGGCCTGAGTTCGGGTCGATACGGGTCTGTAACCCCAATGGGGTGAGCAGGGTGAAACAACTGCTCCCTAATAGAAACTGGAAAAGGGAAGTTCCCGACCTATTGCCAGAACCCCAGGCTAGGAAAGAATCCCATGGGGGTGTTGCATTAATATCACCCAGGAGAAGGCAGGGTGAATGGAGCTGGTCTTGATAGGCCGGGAATTCTTCCAGGCCTATGTCCCTGCACGGCTTGTAGCAAACCGCCACGCTGATCCATCCCTGCACAAGGGAGAGGCAGACCTCAAGAACTTCCAACACCCCGCGAGGTGGCCTGGTCAGTGGCAGAACCATGCTAGGCATGTCCTCCCTGACCGCGACAGGTAGACCGCCTCCGATACCCTGACGATCAGCCCGATATAGAGTAAAACCCCGGAGCGAGAGATGGTAATGTGGGGATGTGGGGACAATCAAGTCTCACATAGACCAATAACGTCTGGAACGAGGTCAGCTACTGTCTGTGTGAAATTGTTAGTTTTCCAAAGATGGGATCTGGCATTCCAGAGGATTAATCTGCGTAGAGGTGGATGAGCCATCACTGGGGCAAGAGTTGGGAGAGAAGCCAGGGCAGGAGGCTGACACGTATGTCCATAAAGGACTGTCCATTTTTGTACATGGACAGGGCTGTTAACAGAAGGTCCACAAAGAATTGTGAAGAATGGGCACCTGTCGGATTGGCACATAGGGAAGTATGGGAGGTTGTCCTTGGTACCGGCTGATGTGGAGGAGCAGGAGATTCACCAGGTGTGGGGCCTGTCTCAGGAGAACTAGGGGAGGCAGTGTGGGATGTATTTGGAGCTGAGGCAGGAGTTGTGACCAGTGATGAGGTGGAACTGCCTGACTGTATGCCAGGCTGGATGGAAGGAGCTACGGAGTCTTGTGCAGCATGTGGGGAAGAGGTCTGTGTTGGGTGGGAGCGCTGATGACGGGACTTGGACAGAGTGGCAGGGAGGAGCAGCACCGCAGATTGGGAGGTTGGGTGGGAGGACACAACAACCATTTGCTCCACTTGGTTCAGTAGCAGACTTGCCACCAGATGCTCCAGCAAGATCGTCCAATGCTGAAAAGCAGTTACTAACTACTGCAGCATATGTTAGACCTTCCTGGACAGATTTGTAATTCCGACTGGGAGCAGTAGGTGTTGTCAAGGGGTTAGAGCTGTGAGGAGTGCGTCAGGATGGATTGAGGGCACGCAGACAGGTGTTGACATTAGACAGAGTCGATGGGTCAGCTCTGACAGCATCATGGATAGCAAGTGCCTTCTGGTAGACTGGACATGTGCAGGAGACAACTTGGTGTGCACCACCACAGAAAAAGCAGTAGGGGTCATTTGTGCATTGACCACTCAATGGGGATTTGCGTGGGTGGAATCTGCTGCAACGAGAGCATCAAACTTTATTTTTACATAATATTGCACCATGCACAAATCAATGGCTTGTACAGTATGTCAGGATGGGAAAAATGTAAGTCCGTACAGAGTAGTACAAGTGGCCAAATATGATCTGCTCCGGCAGGGGGCCCTCGAATTTTAGCCCTACCATCCTGGCTGCCAATGCGGCCTCACCACCAGGAGGGCGGACTGTGAGGCGGGTGACTTCCACTACCTGGACGGAACAGCTGCTGAGGCAACATAGATGACATCAAAGTTCCTCCGCCGTGGCATCAGGGGTAATAGACCCAGTTTTCCCATATGATAACTGGCCACTGAGTGAGCCAACCAGTACCTTACTGGCCAGTGCCCTAGCTGGGTGAGGGACTCAGGTGGTAAAGTCATTTTGGTCACATCAGCTGCAAAGACACATAACCTGCTAGCTGACCCTTTACCCAAAACCCTGAGTGACCCATCTGTACAATACTAACCTCATGAAGTTATGTTGATGGCATCCAATAACCTGTGGGGATTTAAAAAAACGGTGGTATTGTCAGTCGACCTTGCTATGTAGATGAGGCTCCTTGGTTCACTGGTGACACTGCCGTCTGGGGAGGAAGGCCATATCCACTTTTCCAGGGCACCACCCTCGTCACTGGGGGTGAAGGCCATCCTCACCCTCTTACCAGGGGCAGCAACCTCCCCGGCGGCAGGGGCGAGGTCCATATTGTATGTCCTGAGTGGCAAGGCCGGTCATGGAAGTTTCCATGCCAGGCCGAACACCTGGCCATTACACTCACTTTGTTATTACACTGTGGTTTTACTGCAATGTGCCCAAAGCAAGCTGGTTGTGAAGGTATGGCTGAGATGGGTTGAGCACCTGAGAATACGACGGTCGACAGCACGGTCGGAAGGAGCACGTCCAATGACAACCGGGTCTAGGCAGCATCCCTCACCCACATACTCTCCTAGTTAGTCTCCCAATTCTCTCCACAACATAATCAGGTAAAATGAAGA
Organism: Coenobita brevimanus; assembly: GCF_032717465.1. Taxonomy (NCBI): domain Eukaryota; kingdom Metazoa; phylum Arthropoda; class Malacostraca; order Decapoda; family Coenobitidae; genus Coenobita; species Coenobita brevimanus. The sequence goes on from NW_027644554.1 coordinate 17,504, forward strand.
TGGTGATGACATACAGGTTAGTGCCTCATCACCAAGAATTCATTTTCTGTAGAACCTCTTGGTGAAACAGAAGGAGAAGCTCTCATACCTATGATTTACTATTTTCTCTCTCTCTCTCTCTCTCTCTCTTTCTCAAAATTGTGAATTAAGTAGAAGAGTAATATTTTTTTAATACAGAGTTGCAGCAATGCATACGTCCTATCTATTTATCTGTCTGTCTACCTATCTATTGCCCGAGCCATAATCCTGTAAGAGGTGGTTGCTTGTCTTCAAGGTATAGTAGTTGTTTTACGGGGAAGGGCACTAACCCTCTGCCAACCCACTTGTTGACACACAGGGAACACATATGGGTTGGTTATATGGTTACCACGCAGCACTGTAAATCATTTCTCGGCTTACATGAAACCATTAGGTTTGTGACTCAATGTAAAGCCACCAGAAAAGGAAAGAAGAATAATGAAAAGTGACAGGATATTTGAGTGGAGCGAGAGAGTGCTTTTGATTGGAGACATGAATGGCAAATTTAGGAATGTACGAGTGGATGGAGTGGTTGGTCACTGGGGTGTGCCAGCTGAAGTAGATGGAAATGATAGTGCTTTGGTGGACATCTGTGCTGGTAAGGGGTTGGCAATAGCCAACACCTACTTTCGGCATAAGATGATCCACCGGTATACATGGAGAGTAATGAGGAGGATGGATGGTGAACTTGTTGAACGAAAGGCAATGATAGAATACGTGTGTGTGGATGAGGGAATGAGAAGACAAGTGTTGGATGGAAGAGTGTGGAGAGGGTGGGGGAATGGAGTCTCGGACCATCACTTAGTGATGGCCAAGGTAAAGCTGCAAAGAAAATGGTTGAGGAGACAAAGGGGAAGACCGGAGGAAGCAGCTCCTATGAGGAGTGTGGAGAATTTGTAAGATAGTGAGAAAATGGCAGAGTATAAGAGCATAGTGGAAGAAAGATTGGGAAGTTATGAGCTAAAGCAGATGGAAGGGGTGGAAGACGTATGTAAGATATTCACGGAAGAGATAGGCACAGCGTGTGAGGTGGTTTGTGGAGTGAGGAAGAGATGCAAGGGACAGCATTGTAAAATGATGAGTTGAAACGAGCTGTGGAACAAAAGAGGAAGGCATATAGTGAATGGTTAGTGAGTAGAGGTAGAGGAGAAGATGAGAGAGAGAAGAGAGAGGTATATGTGAGCAGGAGAAGGGAGGTGAAGAGACTGGTGAAGGAGAGTAAGAAGAAAGTGGATGAAGAGTTTGGGAGGAATCTGAATGTGAAATGGAGGGAGAGTAAGAAATTGATTTGGAAGGAGGTAAAGAAAGTAAGGCAGTGTGAAAGGGGAAATAGTAGGGGAGTGAAAGATAGGAATAATAGATTGTTGGTGGAGAAGAGAGAGAAATTGAGGAGATGGAAGGAGCAGTTTGAGGATTTGTTGAATGTAGAGAGAGAGAGAGCAGTGCGAATATAAGTTGTTTGGGAATGGCTGGGAGAAGAAGAGATGAGAGGAGGGAGGAAGAGATCAGTAGGGCGGAAGTAGTAGAAGCAATGAAGATCAAGTTGGGAAAGGCCCTAGGAATTGATGGCGTGTGTGGTGAAATGCTGAGGTATGGGGGTGAGATTGTTGTGGAATGGATATGGAAGTTGTGTAGATTGGCTTGGGAAGAGGGAAGGGTTCCAGAGGACTGGAAATCAGGTATAATTGTTCCTTTATACAAAGGAAAAGGGGAGAGAGAAGTATGTGGTAACCATGAGGGTATTTGCCTTCTTAGTGTAACTTGTAAAATATATGGTAGAATACTCATTGATAGGGTTAGGCATATGACAGAGGAGCTAGTTGGAGAAGAACAAGGGGGATTTAGGAAGGGAAAAGGGTGTGTAGATCAGATAATTGTTCTAAGATGTTTAGTGGAGAAGTATCTAGAGAAGGGAAGGAAAGTGTATGCTGCCTTCATGGACTTGGAGAAAGCTTATGACAGAATAGATAGGCAAGGTATGTGGAAGGTATTAAGAATATATGGAGTGGAGGGGAAATTGTTGATTGCTGTGAAGAGTATATACGAAGGAGCTTGGGCTACGGTGCGAGTGGATGGTGAGCTGAGCGAGTTCTTTGATCTCAATGTGGGACTGAAACAGGGTTGTGTGATGTCTCCATGGCTGCTTAATATATACATGGCTGGGGTTGTAAAGGAGGTGCAAGGTAGGGCAGTGGATGTGGGGGTGGCTGTAATCAATGAGGGTGAGATTTGGAAGATTCCGGTGTTACTGTTTGCTGATGATACGGTGTTGTTGAGTGAAGATGAATGGGAGTTGCAAGGTTTGGTGAATGAATTTGGGACAGTGTGTAGGAGTAGGAAGCTGAAAGTTAATGTAAACAAAAGTAAAGTTATGGTGTTTGAGAGGAATGAAGCCACAGAATGTACAGTGAGGTTGGATGGTGAGGATATGGAGAATGTGAGTGCATTCAAGTACTTGGGTAGTGTGATGAGTAAGGATGGATCTCTGGAGGATGAAGTGTGTGAAAGGGTACAGCAGGGAAGGAAGGTTGTTGGTTCACTAAAAAGAAGCAGTGATGAGAAATAGGAAGGTGAGTATGGAAGTTAAGAAGTCATTGCATGATAGTATTGTGATCCCTACCGTGACGTATGGAAGCGAGGCATGGACCTTGCAAGAGGGGAACAAGTCATGATGGAGAGCAGTGGAAATGAGTTACTTGAGAGGAGCATGTGGAGTGACATGGAGGGACAGGTTGACGAATGAAGAAGTGAAGGAATGTTGTGGGGTGGATGTGGATGTGGTAGTAGTAGTAGTAGTTGTTCCCTAGGCAGTCTGGCCGAGCAACCCCGAGTCCCTTAGGAAGGCCACGGCCGAGACTGGTCTTTCCCACAGAGCTCTCAAAGAGTGTATGTTGTGTTGTTGGCTTATGTGATTGTGTGCAATGCAGTCTTCCATAATGTGCTTAATAGTATGGGGTGCTGTGTTGCATCCTGGACAGGCATCAGCAACGGAGTCATCCAGCCTCTTGTGGTAGCTTAAGAGGGCTGGATGTTTGCCCACATCTCAGCCTGGCCAGGTGGACCCTGTCCTCACGAGGAAGATAGGATTCAGAAGGGTGGTTGTTAGGAGGCCGTGCATACAGCTGTGTGTTGTGGACCTGGAGCGGTGGCGTCTTCGCCATGGGTCTACCCCCCCAGAGGCTGTCGAAGAGAAGAGGAGGATACCATTTGTGCTAAACCACCGCAAACCCCCCTGGCCCCTCACGGGGCTCGAGTACCTGTGGATGTGGTTGAGAAGATTAGGAGAAATACACTGAGGTGGTTTGGACATGTGGAGAGAATGGAGAATGAAAGACTGACTAAGAGGGTGTATGTAGGTGAGGTGGATGGAGGGAGAGGGAGGGGTAGACTGAGGATGAGGTGGAGAGATGGAGTTGAGAGGTATATGAGGGAGGGGGGGGGTGAGTTGGGGGGAGGGTAGTCAAATGGTGGGTGACAGAGCGACTTGGAGGCGTTTTGTCTGCAGCCACCCTTTGCGGGATTAGGGCGTCGGGCTATAGATAGATAGATAGATAGACAGGAAAGATGGGAGAAATTGGAAGAGAGGAGGACAGACACAGAAAAGGAATGATAAAGATGAAGGAAGAAGAACTACATTAACTGAGTGGATGATGGTAAGAAATAGACTAGAGGAGACAGACACAGAAAAGGAATGGTGAAGGTGAAGGAAGAAGTAGCCAGCACTACAGTACATGAAGTGAGTGGATAATGGTAAGAAGTAGGAAGAGAGGAGGACAGACTCAGAAAAAGAATAATGAAGGTGGAGGAAGAAGTAGGCGGCACTCCATCAAGTGAGTGGATGATGGCCACCAGCACGTACCACCAAATGCATTAGTTTTCGTATATTAATTATACAACCTAATCAGTTTTTTTGTTCAGTCCACAACAAATGTGTCTGCAGTTTTGGCTTTCAGGTTGTTTGAGTCCAAGGTCAATTTATTACAAGTTGTTTCACCCCTACTAACCTCAACTAACATAATTTAACCTAACCTAACTTAATCTAACCTAACATAGCCTAACCAACCCTAACCTAGCTTAACCTAACCTAACATACCTTAATCTAACTTAGCCAAACTGAACATAGCCTAACCAGACCTAACCTAGCTTAACCTAACCTTACCTAACAGCCTAACCTAACATAGCCTAACCAACCCTAACCCAGCTTAACCCAAACTAACTCAATGGAATGAGTTGGGAATGGATTGGCCTTGGGTCTGAATCAACGTATTGTAATGCCCTTTGTATCATTATGTTATTTCCCCAGAATATGTGTCATAAATGAAGTGCACAGTTATGAATCTTACTGCCTCTCATAAAATATTCATCGTTTGTTAAGCCGGGCTTTCCTTCAGTTGTCCCATCCCTTCACCAAGACCCTGATTTACTTTCTTAGGTTGTAGGTGGTGGCTACCATCATCCACTCATTTAATGTAGTGCAGCCAGCTTCTTCCTTCACCTTTATATTATTTTACTTTTTTCTGTGTCTGCCCTCCTCTATTCTTATTTTCATCATCCATTCACTTGTTGTAGTGCTGCCCACTTCATTTAGCTTCATTGTTATTTTTCTGTGTCTGCCCTCCTCTATTCTTATTTTCATCATCCATTCACTTGTTGTAGTGCTGCCCACTTCATTTAGCTTCATTGTTATTTTTCTGTGTCTGCCCTCCTCTCTTCCTACTTCTCACGTCTTTCCTGACACTTTTTACTCTTCTTTCCTTTTCAGCTGGCTTTACATTAAGTGACAAGCTCAATGGTTTTTCCAGTAAGCCAGGAAACCATTTACAACGCTGGGTGGTAACCACAGAACCAACCCATATGTGTTCCCTATGTGTCAGCAAGTGGGTTGGCAGAGGGTTAATGCCCCTCCCTGTAAAACAACTACTATACCTTGAAAACAAGCAACCACCCCTTACAGGATTATGGCTCAGGCAATAGATAGGTAGACAGATAGATAAATAGATAGAACGTATGCATTGCTGCAACTCTGTATTAAAAAAATATTACTCTTCTACTTAATTCACAATCTTGAGAAAGAGAGAGAGAGAGAGAGAGAAAATAGTAAATCATAGGCATGAGAGCTTCTCCTTCTGTTTCGCCAAGAGGTTCTACAGAAAATGATTTCTTGGTGATGAGGCACTAACCTGTATGTCATCACCATCTTCATTTTACCTGATTATGCTGTGGAGAGAATTGAGAGACTAACTAGGAGAGTATGTGGGTGAGGGACGTTGCCTAGACCTGGTCATTGTTAGACGTGCTCCTTCCGACCGTGCTGTCGACCGTCGTATTCTCGGGTGCTCAACCCATCTCAGCCATACCTTCACAACCAGCTTGCTTTGGGCACATTGCAGTAAAACCACAGTGTCACAGTGTAATAACAAAGTGAGTGTAATGGCCAGGTGTTCGGCCTGGCATGGAAACTTCCATGACCGGCCTTGCCACTCAGGACATACAATATGGACCTCGCCCCTGCCGCCGGGGAGGTTGCTGCCCCTGGTAAGAGGGTGAGGATGGCCTTCACCCCCAGTGACAAGGGTGGTGCCCTGGAAAAGTGGATATGGCCTTCCTCCCCAGATGGCAGTGTCACCAGTGAACCAAGGAGCCTCATCTACATAGCAAGGTCGACTGACAATACCCCCGTTTTTTTAAATCCCCACAGGTTATTGGATGCCATCAACATAACTTCATGAGGTTAGTATTGTACAGATGGGTCACTCAGGGTTTTGGGTAAAGGGTCAGCTAGCAGGTTCTGTGTCTTTGCAGCTGATGTGACCAAAATGACTTTACCACCTGAGTCCCTCACCCAGCTAGGGCACTGGCCAGTAAGGTGCTGGTTGGCTCACTCAGTGGCCAGTTATCATATGGGAAAACTGGGTCTATTACCCCTGATGCCACGGCGGAGGAACTTTGATGTCATCTTTGTTACCTCAGCAGCTGTTCCGTCCAGGTAGTGGAAGTCACCCGCCTCACAGTCCGCCCTCCTGGTGGTGAGGCCACATTGGCAGCCAGGATGGTAGGGCTAAAATTCGGGGGCCCCCTGCCGGAGCAGATCATATTTGGCCACTTGTACTACTCTGTACGGACTTACATTTTTCCCATCCTGACATACTGTACATGCCATTGATTTGGGCATGGTGCAATATTATGTAAAAATAAAGTTTGATGCTCTCATTTCAGCAGGTTCCACCCACGCAAATCCCCATTGGGTGGTCAATGCACAAATGACCCCTACTGCTTTTTCTGCGGTGGTGCACACCAAGTTGTCTCCCACACATGTCCAGTCTACCAGAAGGCACTTGCTATACATGATGCTGTCAGAGCTGACCCATCGACTCTGTCTAATGTCAACACCTGTCTGCTTGCCCTCAATCCATCTGGAAGCACTCCTCACAGCTCTAACCCCTTGACAACACCTACTGCTCCCAGTCGGAATTACAAGTCTGTCCAGGAAGGTCTAACATATGCTGCAGTAGTTAGTAACTGCTTTTCAGCATTGGACGATCTTGCTGGAGCATCTGGTGGCAAGTCTGCTACTGAACCAAGTGGAGCAAATGGTTGTTGTGTCCTCCCACCCAACCTCCCAATCTGCGGTGCTGCTCCTCCCTGCCACTCTGTCCAAGTCCCGTCATCAGCGCTCCCACCCAACACAGACCTCTTCCCCACATGCTGCACAAGACTCCGTAGCTCCTTCCATCCAGCCTGGCATACAGTCAGGCAGTTCCACCTCATCACTGGTCACAACTCCTGCCTCAGCTCCAAATACATCCCACACTGCCTCCCCTAGTTCTCCTGAGGCAGGCCCCACACCTGGTGAATCTCCTGCTCCTCCACATCAGCCGGTACCAAGGACAACCTCCCATACTTCCCTATGTGCCCATCCGACAGGTGCCCATTCTTCACAATTCTTTGTGGACCTTCTGTTAACAGCCCTGTCCAGGTACAAAAATGGACAGTCCTTTACGGACATACGTGTCAGCCTCCTGCCCTGGCTTCTCTCCCAACTCTTGCCCCAGTGATGGCTCATCCACCTCTACGCAGATTAATCCTCTGGAATGCCAGATCCCATCTTTGGAAAACTAACAATTTCACACAGACAGTAGCTGACCTCGTTCCAGATGTTATTGGCCCCTGTGAGACTTGACTGTCTCTACATCTTCATCTGTCGCTGCAGGGTTTTGCTGTGTATCGTGCTGACCATCAGGGTGTTGCAGGCAATCTAACTGTCGCGGTCAGGGAGGACATGCCTACCTCGGTTCTGCAACTGACCTGGCCCCCTTCGAGGAATGTTAGGAGTTCTTGCGGTCCGCCTATCCTTCGTGAAAGGACGGATCGCTGTGGCGGTTTGCTACAAGCCGTGGAGGAACATAGGCCTGGAAGAACTCTCGGCTTATTGAGACCAGCTCCCTTCACCTTGCTTCCTCCTGGGTAATTTCAGCACCAGACACCCCCATTGGGATTCTCTCTTGGCCCTGGGTTCTGGCAATTGGTTGGAAACTTCCCTTTTCCAGTTTCTATTAGGGAGCAGTCGTTTCACCCTGCTCACCCCGATGGGGTATGAGACCCGTATCGGTGCGCACTCAGGCCTGCCTTCCACGCTTGATTTATATGTGGGCGATCCTGTTTTTGGTGGCTCAGCCATCTGGACTGGCCCATATTTGGGATCAAACCACCTTCCAGTTATCTTAGATGTCCCTGACCTTTCCCCACCCTGATCTGCCCCACTTCGTCCACACTGGATCCTCACACAAGGGTCCTGGTCCTCCTTTATGGCAGCCCTTGATAACACTGGGGCTCTGCCTGGAGGGCCCTAAGATGACCGTGTGACAGGCTTTACATCCTCTGTGATTGCAGCAAGTGAGGCCACCATCCGCAGGTCCTCCACACGTCCCCTAGGCACTGTCACGGTTCCTTGGTGGACAGAGGACTGCACCAGGGTTGTCCGGGCTAGGAGGATTTCTTGGAATGCCTGGTGGTGTCCCTGCCATCGTCACTGAGACATTCACACAGTAGGGATGCAGAAGGCAAGCAGAGTCTTAACCAAGCTTGCTGTGCTACCTGGTCTGTTTTGTGCTCAACCTTGTCATTCTGTAGCTCACCATCTTGAACCTGGTCCTTCATTCGAGCAATGAAGGGTCGCCTTACCACCCTGCAGTATCCTCTGGTGGAGGAAGGTAACCTTCTGGTAGGCTTCCAAGACAAGGCTGCCGTCTTTGGGTCTTGATTTGGTTCCCCAGCTCCACTTCCAGGTCTCCAGCACTTACTTAAGGTCACTCAGGCAGGCACCTCTTCCCCCCTCCCCCCCTCCAGCAGGCTTAGCCTCCCCTTTTACCCAGGCAGAACTCTCCTCTGCTCTGAGGACCTTACCACCAAAGAAAGCATGTGGCCCACATTTAGTACCCAATGAGTTTTTTATTCATATCTCTGTCCACCCTCAGATGTTGCTCTTAGACATATTTAATAACAGCTGGGCGTCAGGGATCTTCCCATCATGCTGGAAAACCTCAAACCTCCTCCCCTTCCCCAAGCCGGGGAGGGACCCCTCTTCTCTGGCTTCGTACAGGCCAATAGCATTGCTATCCAGTGTCGGGAAGGTGCTTGAGAGGATGGTGTGCCGTTGGCTCTCCTGGTGGCTGGAGCACAACCACCACCTGTCTGAGGTACAGTTTGGATTCCGCCCAGGGAGGGGGACATCTGATGTCCTCCTCCAGTTTGTACATCATTTCCACCAGGCATTCTGTCATCAGCAGATATTCCTGGCGGCCTTCATGGATCTCTAGGGGGCTTTTGATTCTGCCTTCCATGACGGGATATTGTACAAGTCGTGCTGTCTTATGTGTCACAGACTTGGCAATGCCTTGGGTACAAAGTTGTTTGGGGGAGCGATCCTTTCGTGTTTCCTTTGGGGGTACGTACTCCTGCCCTACCCCAGTCAGGCAGAGAGTACCACAGGGATCATGCCTCAGTCCCCTACTTTTTAATGTAGTATCCTGTAGTATGTCTTAGTGTATGCAGATGATGTCTCCATCCTGTGCAGTGCTGCCTCATTATGGCAGGCCCAACATCACCTCCAACAGATCGTGGACGCCTTTTCCACCTTGGCTGCAGATTGGGCACTAACAGCCAATTCACCCAAGGGTGCTCTTTGTGTGCTTTGGCCATCGGAGATTCCCCTCAAATGCCCAGGATTCAGCTTGCCGGAGAACCTCTCACCCTTTGGACTTGGGACAAGCTTCTGGGCCTCCACCTGGATAGTCCCCGTCTCACCTGGCCCCCCACACTGACCATCTTTGATCAGCATGCCTTAGGCACCTGGACATAATGAAGTGTGTTGCAGGAGTACTGGGTTGCTGATCAAAACACTGGCTTCCGCCTGTATCTGGCCCTGATTCACAGTAAGATCTCATATGGTGCCACCCTTTACGGATTGGCTGCCCAGACCCACCTAAAAAAGTTGGATGTTGTCCAGAACACGGCACTTCACCTTGCCCTAGGTGTCTTCAAGTTCACCTCAATTATTTCGCTTCATGTGGAGTCTGGGGTGCTACCCCTCTCCATCTACTGCATTGAACTGGACAGTCGGTTGCTCCACCGCATTTCGGCCCTTCCCTCCATCCACTCGGTCTCCTCTCTCTACTGCCTCTCCACAGTCATTTGTCAGCCCCCGGCTTGGCCACGAGTGAGGTTACCGTACATTATCCTTAGCATCCAGGCCTGCCACACCCTGTCTCTCGATCGACCCAGGCCTTCCCCAGTGGCCCCTCTCCCCCCAGTCCCCCCTTGGATGGATATGTCTCCATATGTCTCCCTTTGTCTCCCGGTACCGTTCAATAAGTCACCAGATGCAGTCTTGGCATGGCAGCTCTTTCATAGCATGGACCTCTCTGTTTATAAGGACTCCTTGAGAATTTACACAGATGGGTCTCACTCCCCTCCATCTTACTTTGCCTCAGCGGCCTATTTTGCAGATCTTTCCATATGCCAAACCTGGTCTTTCAGCGGGCGGTATGATGTCCTAACTGCAGAATTCATAGCCATTCTCCAGGCCCTTAAGTATGTCCGGACTTTCCTCCAGCATCAACTGGTGGTTTTATACACCGACTCACAGTCCTCAGTTACCCTTCTCTCAGATCGTCCTGTGACTCATGTCAGTATTGTCCATGTTATTATGGAGCACCTTCTGCTTTTTACTCCTCCCTGGCACCTACGCCTTCAATGGATTCTCTCGCATGTAGACATCTGTGCCAATGATATTGCAGATGCAGCAACAAAGAGAGCACTGACCTCCAGTACACTTGTCTATGTGACACCAGACAGCACTGCATTCCCTGATCTTGCACACAGCTCCTGCATATCATACTGGAATGCGAACCTTGCAACCATCTTACCTGCCTCCCATCTGTGGCGTTTTTTTTTCCGACTCCTCTGAACACCCTTGGACACGCCATCCTTGTAGGGACGTTGATGTAGCCATCACCATATTACAGTTGGGCCACACAGGCCTAGCAAGTCACTTGCACCATTTGGGTATGATAGAGTACCCTTGGTTCCAAAAGGTGTCCTCAGGTTGAAGAAACAATAGAACATTTCATGTTATGGTGCCCAAGGTTCCACTCCCTCTACACACTTTTGCAGGATCGTTTGGCATCTCTGGGAGTTTTTAATTCGTCTCTCCACACCCTCCTGGGAGGAGGTGCCGGGAACCCTCGGTTACGACAACAAGTCGTACGGTGCACGCCTGACTTCATCTGAAAATCTAGGCAGCTCTCCCGCATATAACGTGAGGCCCTAAAGGGGGTATCACATGGTACCTGAAATCATGATTTGCCGAAGAAATCGTTGTAACCGCCCATGAAACCATGGAAGATTTCGTGAGCAAAACTGAATTCGGTTCACATCCATTCCTGCCGAAGATTTCTGGCACAAAACATTTTGTCTGATACCAGAGCGAGCTGAATGAAGAACTTGGAGGCTATACTGCAGTATTTTGTTTATTTTTTAAAAGTTATAATTCCCTCCTAGAGTGTCTAATACTTGCCACCAACACTTGAAATAAGCTGGACATGCAGGATACACATTGTGTACCCTATATTTATGTTCCCTGCCACAGAGGGGTTAGGGCAAGGATGATCAGACTCGTTTACACTTAAATGGCACTGGAATAAGTAAACCTTAACTGTCTCTCAGATATAAGCTCTCATGGGCCTCATCCTACTGCAGTGCCGTAACCCATTAGACATCAGCTATGCTCAGTTTATTTTATGTAGGCATAAACTTGCCATCTCTCTATCTTGAATGTTGAGGATCATGATCAGTAAAATATGGTGCTAATAATGAAGGCCTATGGAAAGGATGTTGAACCCTGATACTGTTGACATCGAAAGGTTAGGTTACGTTTAGGTACTTGCCAATGTTACGTAGAAGTTCGGGGAGATTTAGAGGCATGGTGATATATTTAAGACATCCTAAAGTGTACAGTAGAAATAGGGGTGAATTTTTAATGTTTCCCTAAGTTTTGTAGTGAAAATGCACCGTCACTTAGTCAATATTGCGGGGGGAAATTCACTCCAGCGTACTTTCTGGAGTCCTTATTAGCACCAGGGCCCAAAGGTCTCTTTACCAGGAACTGCTCCTGAAGACTGGGTGAGAAAGGATCCACTGAAGTAGGAGGGTTTTATCACTGGCAGAATTGCTTAATGAGTGGATTAGAGTTGGAAGGTTATTTAATATGGAAGAAGTTCAGGGAGCTCTTGCCTCTCCTGATATTGAGAGGGCTCTCCCTACGTGCTAAGGGGTCTTTGTATGCAGCATGTGTTAGGAGTGTAATGCTGTATGGCAGTGAGACCTGGGCAGTGAAGGAGGAAGATATTCGCCAGCTCAGACGTACAGAAATGACAATGATTAGGTGGATGTGCAGTGCATCCCTGCGTCCAAGGCCTGGAGGGGCTGGGTTTACAATGGAAGAGTTGAGAGGTAGGATGGGACTGGAGTGTATTGGTGTTGTGATGAGGAGAGGTAGATTGAGGTGGTTTGGACATGTGGAGAGGATGGGGGATGATAATTGGGTGAGGAAGGTGAGAAGTGTTAATATTGGGGGTGGGGTTATGAGGGGTAGACCGAGAAAGACATGGGACGAGGTCATTAAGTGTGACCTTAGGGTTAAGGGACTGAACAGGGAGGCTGCAATGGATCGTGCAGCGTGGAGAGCCGCCATTAGGTGACCAAGGCCGACACATGCAAGCATGTTGGAGCCTTTAAAAACGAAAACGAATAATGTATACAGCACAGACTTTATTTTCAGTTGTTGGTCCTTCCTTTGGAGAAAATGATTTTGACACCCAGAATCGTCTGCTTCCTGCTTTGCCTCCTACTCTGCTGGCTGCTCTGCTCCATCCTGAAGCCAGGCACCTGATGACAAAATCAGTTACAGTAAGTCTTCCTAATGTTTTGTTAAAAAGCTGGACATGCAGGATACACATTGGGTACCGTATATTTATGTTCCCTGCCACAGAGAGGTTGGGGCAAGGATGATCAGACTCGTTTACTCTTAAATGGCACTGGAATAAGTAAACCTTAACTGTCTCTCAGATATAAGCTCTCACGGGCCTCATCCTACTGCAGTGCCGTAACCCATTAGACATCAGCTATGCTCAGTTTATTTTATCTAGGCGTAAACTTGCCATCTCTCCATCTTGAATGTTGAGGATCATGATCAGTAAAATATGGTGCTAATAATGAAGGCCTATGGAAAGGATGTTGAACCCTGGTACTGTTGACATCGAAAGGTTAGGTTACGTTTAGGTACTTGCCAATGTTACGTAGAAGTTCGGGGAGATTTAGAGGCTTGGTGATATATTTAAGACATCCTAAAGTGTACAGTAGAAATAGGGGTGAATTTTTAATGTTTCCCTAAGTTTTGTAGTAAAAATGCACCGTCACTTAGTCAATTTTGCGGGGGGAAATTCACTCCAGCGTACTTTCTGGAGTCCTTATTAGCACCAGGGCCCAAAGGTCTCTTTACCAGGAACTGCACCTGAAGACTGGGTGAGAAAGGATCCACTGAAGTAGGAGGGTTTTATCACTGGCAGAATTGCTTAATGAGTGGATTAGAGTTGGAAGGTTATTTAATATGGAAGAAGTTCAGGGAGCTCTTGCCTCTCCTGACATTGAGAGGGCTCTCCCTACGTGCTAAGGGGTCTTTGTATGCAGCATGTGTTAGGAGTGTAATGCTGTATGGCAGTGAGACCTGGGCAGTGAAGGAGGAAGATATTCGCCGGCTCAGACGTACAGAAATGACAATGATTAGGTGGATGTGCAGTGCATCCCTGCTTCCAAGGCCTGGAGAGGCTGGGTTTACAATGGAAGAGTTGAGAGGTAGGATGGGACTGGAGTGTATTGGTGTTGTGATGAGGAGAGGTAGATTGAGGTGGTTTGGACATGTGGAGAGGATGGAGGATGATAATTGGGTGAGGAAGGTGAGAAGTGTTAATATTAGGGGTGGGTTTATGAGGGGTAGACCGAGAAAGACATGGGACGAGGTCATTAAGTGTGACCTTAGGGTTAAGGGACTGAACAGAGAGGCTGCAATGGATCGTGCAGCGTGGAGAGCCGCCATTAGGTGACCAAAGCCGACACATGCAAGCATGTTGGAGCCTTTAAAAACGAAAACGAATAATGTATACAGCACAGACTTTATTTTCAGTTGTTGGTCCTTCCTTTGGAGAAGATGCTTTTGACACCCAGAATCGTCTGCTTCCTGCTTTGCCTCCTACTGTGCTGGCTGCTCTGCTCCAGCCTGAAGCCAGGCACCTGATGACAAAATCAGTTATGGTAAGTCTTCTTAATGTTTTGTTACACTGTATATGGCTAGTGAGGGAGTGATCGCCCTCTACCTACACAGATCAAAAGCCCTCGGGAGCAGGGGGGTGGTTGCTTTCTCAGGCAGAGGAACTCCTTGAGAGTGAAATGGCTGGGAAGCATGCCGGCATGTGACTGGCTACAGCATAGCTGGGTCTTTCGGGTGTGGGCAATCAGGCAAGTTAGCTGCCTACTGCGACTGCAACACAATGGCAAGGTGTTCAGGAAGTTAGCCAAAGAAACCTTGATGGACTCTGAAAGAACAATAATGGCCCCCAGTCCCATGCAGCCCTTAAATGGGCAGGGGGTGCTAAGAATCTCACGGTTGCCTCAATTACAATCTAATTTCTTTGTTAATGCAAAAAATACAATTAAAATTGGTAACTGGAATGTGAGAACGCTAAATCATGACGGTAAAATCGATGAGTTAGTGAAGGTTTTTCAAAATTACGGACTTGATATTTGTGCTCTGACAGAAACTAGATTGACTGGAGTCGATAAGTTGGATTTGGAGGATGGTATACGTTTATTGATATCTGGCCGACAGGACGGAATGCATTATCAGGGAGTAGGATTGTTGCTGGGTTGTAAGGCAAATAAGGCTTTATGTGAGTGGGATCCTATAGATGAGCGATTGTTATACGCACGGTTTAAATCAAATCATGGCAACATCAGTCTGTTTGTGTGTTATGCACCTACTAATGATGCACTCGATGAAAGGAAAGACACATTTTATGAAAAGTTGCAAGAAGGAGTAGGAAGGGTACCTAGACATGATGTTTTGATCTGCGTTGGAGACTTATAATGCAGTAATGGGCTGTTCAAATGAGGGATTTGAGGCATGTATGGGTAAGATGGGAGTTGGTAGTAGGATGAGTGAAAACGGAGTGAGGTTTGGAAGCTTCTGTCTAGCAAATGACTTAGTCATCGGGGGCACACTCTTTCAGCATTGCAATATACACAAGACAACTTGGGTGTCGCCGTGTGGAAAATACAAAAATCAGATTGATCACATCGCTATCAGTAGGAGGCATAGAAGTTCTCTGCTAGATGTTCATGTTAAACGGGGAGCGGATATTGGTAGTGACCATCAACTCAGCATTGCAAAAATAAGGTTTAAACTTAAAAATCAGAAGAAGGAAAAATCTGGTGTTGGTAGATACGATATTGTTAAGCTTAGAAGGGAAGGAGAAGAAAAGGAATAATTGAGATTAGAATGCAGAAATAGGTTTTTGGTGTTGGAAACGTTGGAAGAGGGGGAGAGAAGTGTAGATGAGATGTGGGAGGATGTGAACAAAGTTTTGCATGAGACTGCTGAATGTACGATTGGAAGGAGACATAGATTCAGGAGAAAGAAATGGATATCAGAGGAAACGTGGGATATGATAAAAAAGAGAGGTGAGGCTAAATTGAGGAGTGAGATGCAATGCGTTGATGAACGAGAGATTGAATTAGCAAGAGCTGCGTACTGGAGTTTGAATTCAGAAGTAAGAAGGTTAGCTAGGAGAGATAAAAGAAGATGTGTGGATGAAAAGGTTGCAGAGACTGAAATCTTAATAAACAAAAATGATGGACAGAGTCAAAGAATAGCATATGAATCGATTAGAGAACTGAGTGGTAATGCAGGTAAACGCAAGGAAATACCAGTTAGAGACAGGGAAGGAAATTTATTGACCAAAGATGGAGATATTAAAAATGGATGGAAAGAGCATTTTGAGACAGTTCTTAATAGACCAATACCACCAGAAGAGGATATACCGTCTGCTCAGGAAGATTTAAATATAGAAACAGGAGAGTTGAGGCTTGCAGAAGTGGAGAAAGCAGTAAAACAGTTAAAGAATAAATAAGACACCAGGGGAGGATGGTTATTTCCGGAAATGTTTAAAGTGGAGGGGGATAGATTAATAATGATCTTGACCAAGCTATTCAATAAGATATGGGTGATGGGGTTACTACCATCAGTTTGGAAGAATGGTGTAATTGTTAAAGTTCCGAAGAAGGGAGACCTGAGTGAATGTGGTAATTGGAGGGGAATCTCTTTGTCACCGATAGCTTTGAAAGTTTTCAGTAGAGTGTTGTTAAATAGGTTGGAGCCGGTGGTTGAGGGTATTCTGAGGGATGAACAGGCTGGTTTTAGAAAGGGACGTGGTTGCAATGACAGATCTTTATAGTTAGGCATTTGATGCAGCAAGTTAATGAAATGAGAGTACCGTTAAGTCTTTGTTTTGTTGATTTTGAAAAGGCTTTTGATAGTGTTTCGAGAGAGACTATGGGGAAGATCATGAGACATTATGGAATACCAGAGGAGTTTGTGAGGGTCATTATGAACATGCATGAAGACACATTTTGTAAAGTGATGGTTGATGATTGTCTGAGTGATTCGTTTGAAGTCAAGTCCGGAGTAATTCAAGGTGGTGTTCTATCGCCTTTACTATTTATATTGGTCATTGATTACATTATGAAACGCATTGGAACAGAAACCGGTGCAGGTATACTTTGGGGAGAGAACAGGAAACTTTTGGATTTAGATTATGCAGATGATATAGTTTTGATTTGTGATGGGCCACAAGAGATGCAGAGAGTGTTGGACTGTTTGGTGAGTGAAGGTCGCAAGGTGGGTTTGGTTATTAATTGTGGAAAAACTGAAATAATCAATATGAATATGGATAATGCGCAGGAATGTGTAATTGGAGGTATGGTTGTAAAGCAAGTTGATAGGTTTAAATATTTAGGTACTTATTTAGCCAAGGATGGTTCTTTGAACTTTGAATTCGAGGAAAGTTAAAGAAGGCTAATCAGGCAATGGGAATGCTTAAAAATATTTGGAATAATAACAATTTTTCTGTGCATACAAAAATCAAACTTTATAAGGTAATGGTTACGAGTATCTTAATTTATGGACACGAGTCTTGGTACAGCACAGTGACTATGGAAAATAAATTCTTGGTGTTTGAAAACAAAGCACTTAGAAAAACAAAGCACTTAGAAGAATATTAGGAGTTAAGTGGTGGGAAAGGATACCAAATAGTAGAATTAGAGAAATAACGGGAGTGCAGCCGGTCGATGAATATGTTAGGTTCTCACGATGGAAGTGGCTAGGACATGTGTATAGGAGACAGGGAATAGTACGAGGTACACCAGGGTGGGAGGCACTTGGTAGGAGAGGTAGAGGAAGGCCAAAAGAGACGTGGGTGAGGACAATGAGACGGGAAGCTGGAGATGAGTGTTGGGGAGATCTTGAGGAGTTAGCACAAGATAGGATGTGGTGGTGTGAGTTCATCGAGGCCCTATGCATCCCCGAGGGTGCCACAGGAAATGATTGATTGAATTATGAAAGCTTGAATAACCTTTTATATCATTCACGGGTGAAATAACGATGTCGATAATTGTTGTTTACAATGGGGAGTGGATACAGCACACCACGCTGGGTGAGGAGTATTGTATGTATCTCACCGTTCATTCAACACTGCAGATATGATGGCTTCTGGGCAGATAGTATGGAAAAGGGCTGCTGAAATCGCCCTCATTAAACAAATAAGGTCATTCCCTCGTCACGAGAAGATGGCTTTGGAGCCGCCTTCTCGTGGTTTTGACTGCCGCCACTTCTTTCTTCTCAAGTGTGACCACTGCAAGAGCCAATGCAGCAATCAGTCTCCCCTCAGCAAATTCAAGAAAAGCCATGTTGCATCTGATACGTGTGACTCGTGTGAAAAGGTGGGACAGACTACTGTGTGCTTTGTTTACATTTTTGCTGACCATCGGCAGCGTTCGAGGAACGTGTGTGATACGGTTTGTGCCTGGTTCCAGCAACCTAGGAACGCGTTCCATCGGCAAACCATCGATTTCAGGTACCGTGTGATACCCCCTTAAATGGTTAGCATTGGAAGGGCACTGGGGCATTGTTTTGGCCATGACCCTAACCACAAGAAGAAGAAGATGAAGATGAAGAAGAAGATCCTTCAGAGCAAATCCTTTAAAATCATTACCCATTATCTTCAGGGTCATCGTCAAGGATCAGTGAATTATCCTCCTGATTGTCTTCACTGGCAGGAGATGAATCATGGGTGGGAATTGGAGGTGTGGCTTGTACCTTGCATGCCGTGTGGTGTACTCAGTGTTAAGCATTATTCAAATACTGTACTGCACACTTTATACGCCTAATTTTTTATGATCTTACAAATTAAAGATGTTCACTTTGCATATTTCACTTATCACCTGTCACCCTCGAGCAGTGTATCAGGGACTTCCGGGGAAATGATGTGGGGGGGAAATGATATGGGTTGACTGAGGCAGAGCGCTAGGGAACACCAGCCCGCCACCAACCGACACACAAACCTCTGTGATTAATGTTTGGTGTCTTGAATGTGTATCAATGTTAATACAAACCCCTTTTCTAATTTTTTAGCATTTAGAAAGTCCTTTATTAATATAACTTGATTTTAGACACTTGAAATAATGTACTGTTGACTATATACACCTTATTATTTACGATCTTACAAACTAAACATGTTCAATTTGTATATTTCAGTTACCACTCGCCACCCTCGAGCAATATATCAGGGACTTCCAGGGAAATGCTGTGGGTCAGACTGAGGCCAGAGCATTGGGGAACGATGGTGACGCCGCTAGCCCACCACCATCTGACGCACAAACACACAAACCGTGCAGACAGTATGGCTGCCCTGGCCTGAGCTTAGGCAGTCCAGGCTGCTTCTAGTTTGTTTGGAGTTTTCCTGTTCGTTTTCGTTTTCGTGTTTCGTTTTCTTTTTTAAAGGCTCCAACATGCCTGCATCTGTTGGCCTTGGTCACCTAATGGCGGGTCTCCATGCTGCACGATCCATTGCTGCCTCCCTGTTCAGTCCCTTAACCCTGAGGTCACACTTAATGACCTCGTCCCATGTCTTTCTCGGTCTACCCCTCATAACCCCACCCCCAGTATTAACACTTCTCACCTTCCTCACCCAATTATCATCCCTCATCCTCTCCACATGTCCAAACCACCTCAATCTACCTCTCCTCATCACAACACCAATACACTCCAGTCCCATCCTACCTCTCAACTCTTCCATCGTAAACCCAGCCCCTCCAGGCCTTGGACGCAGGGACGCACTGCACATCCACCTAATCATTGTCATTTCTGTACGTCTGAGGCGGCGAATATCTTCCTCCTTCACTGCCCAGGTCTCACTACAATACAGCATTACACTCCTAACACATGCTGCATACAAAGACCCCTTAGCACGTAGGGAGAGTCCTCGCAATGTCAGGAGAGGCAAGAGCTCCCTGAACTTCTTCCAACCACTTCTCACCCTAGCCACAGAGCTAGCTCCAGCCCCACCTCCAGCACACAACATGTCTCCCAAACAACAAAACTCTTCCACACACTCAAGAGATTCACCAGCAAGTTCAATCCTTTCACGCTTGACAATCTCCACCTGCTCACCTCGACACACCGTACACATAAAATCAGCATTATCTCGCAGTCTACCTCTGATACTACTACATCTCTTATGCACCCATTTATCACACACACCACACAAGATGGAATTACTTCCCACGCCCTTGTGGCAAACTGCACATTGCCACTCTCCCTCGTCTGTGACAGTACCGCCACCAACCTTTGATATCATCACTTTTGTTTTATCTGTACATTTACCCTTAAACCCTTTATGCCCCATACCATCTCTCCACTTCCTAAACCTTTCCTCCGCCTCGTTTTCTTTCTCTGCAATCAACACCAAATCATCAGCATACAACAACTCCCACGGGAGTCCGTTTCTAACGTCACGTGAAAGGGCTTCAAGTACCATGATAAACAACATGGGACTCAAGACTGACCCCAGATGCACACCAGCATTCACGGAAAACTCATCACTCAAATCTCCATTCACTCTTCCTTGGGTGTGAGCACCCACGTACATATCCATAACCACCCTAACAAGCCACTCCTCCAAGCCAAGCTTTCTCATTGCCCACCCCACCACCTCTCTTGGGACTCTGTCAAAGGCCTTTTCCAATTCAACAAAAACAAAATAAAGATCCCTTCTCCTACCAATATATTTTTCCTGAAGCTGTCGAACAATGAATATGGCATCAGTGGTCCCCCTACCTGGCATAAACCCAAACTGTATCTCATCAATATCCACTCTTTCTCTAATCATACTTTCTAAAACTCTCTCATTACCTTCATTATCTGATCTAAAAGCTTTATACCTCTATAATTTCCTCTTTCCAGGGCATCACCCTTCCCTTTATACACATTTACAATTACACTCTTCGGCCAATCATCTGGGACAACACACTCATAAATAATCCTATTTATCAGGTCAGTGACTAAACTCACCCCTATGTCGCCTGAGGCCTTCAACATTTCGGCAGTCAACCCAGACACACCTGCTGCCTTCCCCACCCTCATCCTGCCTATCGCCTCACTCACAGTAGCAGCATCAATCAAAGGCCAAGGGCCAGACACTGGATCTGCTGACTCCAAACCTTCCCTGTCCCAGTCAATCTCCTCATTCAACATCCGGTTATAATGCTTTCTCCATGCATCTTTAATATCCTCACTGTTCACCACTACCCTTCCTTCATCATTCTTCACACACTGCTCACCTATAATATCCCGATTATCCCTCTTCACCTGACCTGCCACCCTTATCATATTTTTCCTTTCCCCATGATTTAGGTTATCAAGTAATAGTCTCTGTGACTCAGACTTTGCCCTGTGTACCTCTCTTCTAGTCCTACGCTTGGCAGCCAAATATTCCTCTTTGCTACCACCCTTCTTCCATTCCCGGAAAAGCCTTCTTTTCTCCTTAACTGCAGCTTCTACACCCTCATCCCACCACCAAGTTACTTTATGTCTTGGTTGTCGTCTTGTCCATCCGCATGTTACATCAGTAACTCTCAAGAGATTGTTCTTGAGGGCTCTGTACTGTTCATTAACGCCTCTGTCTACAGCTCCCTGTTCAGCCATCACTCTCCTCAACTCGCTATAGAAGGCATCCCTTACTACTTGGTTTTTCAGCTTCCATATTTTCCTTCTAAATAAGAAAAAATTTTGGTAGGCTCCATGACTTCGAAAAAAGCGAACTCCGGTCTAGTGAAATCCATTGTAGAGAGGTCATTCTGTATGTATGTATATATATATATATATATATATATATATATATATATATATATCAATCATTTCCTGTGGCACCCCACGGGATGCATAGGGCCTCAATGAACTCTCTCCACCAATATTTGTCTCTTGCCATCCCCTTCAGGTCCCACCAACAGTCCTCTCCAGCTTCTTTTTTCATTGTCCTCAACCAGGTTTCCCTCGGCCTACCTCTACCTCTTCTTCCTCTAGCAGTCCACTCTGGCACATCCTGTATTAAACTGCCTTCTTTTCTGTATGTGTGCCATAGCCACTTCCAGTGGAACAGTCTCACATATTCATTAACTGGTTCCACTCTCGTAATATCCCTTACTCTTGCGTTTGTAACTCTGTCTTGCCACTTTACCCCAAGAATCCTTCTCAGTATTTTATTCTCAAATCCTAATACTTTCTGATCTGTTGCAATTGTACTGTACCATGACTCATGCCTGTAAATTAAAATTGGTCTAACCATGGACTTGTAAATTTTCACTTTAGTATGTATCGAAAGCATATTATTATTCCAAACAGATTTCACATTCCAACAGCTCGCCAAGCCTGTCTAATCCTCTCCTCAATTTCATTGTTTAATGATCCATTAGATGATACAATCGTTCCCAGATATTTAAAGTTTTCTACATTCTTCACCACATTATTCCCAATTACACAATCGATTTGGTTCTCCATGTTCATATTAATAATTTCAGTCTTTCCACAATTTATTACCAATCCCACTTTTTCTCCTTCCTCCACCAGACAATCAAGCACCCTCTGCATCTCGTAAATACTTCCACAAATCAGTACAATATCATCAGCATAGTCCAAATCCATCAGCTTCTTATTTTCTTTCCAGTTAATTCCTGCACCTGTTCTCCTTACAACCTTTTTCATAACATAATCCATAACCAAAACAAACAACAATGGCGAAAGAACTCCTCCTTGAATCACTCCTGACCTAACTTGAAATGGATCACTCAAAGAACCACCCACCATTACCTTACAAAAAGTACCTTCATGCAGGCTTCTAATAATATTTACAAACTTTTCTGGTATACCATAGAATCTCATAATTTTCAACATAGCTCCACGTGAAACACTATCAAACACCTTTTCAAAATCCACAAAACACATGTTAAGTGGCACATTCATCTCATTAGCTTGTTGCATTAGATGCCTTACAATAAAAATCTGATCATTACAACCTCGACCCTTTCTAAGACCCGCTTGTTCTTCTCTTAAAATTTTATCAATTACTGGCTCTATTCTGTTCAACAAGATTTTGGAAAAGACTTTTGCAACTACAGGTGTCAAAGTTATCCCCCTCCAATTGCCACACACACTTAAATCTCCCTTTTTTGGTATTTTTATAATCACTCCATTTTTCCACTCTTCTGGAGTTCCACCATTATCCCAAGCCACATTAAAAAGTTTCAAAAGCGCATTCATCAACTCGTCATTTTCCACCTTAAGCATTTCAGGGAATATTCCATCCTCACCTGGAGCCTTAAAATTCTTTAACTCCTTTATAGATTTTGTTACCTCTTCCAAAGTTATATCCCCTGTTTCTATCTGCAAATCTCTCTCGGCTGGCAAAATGTCCTCTTCAGCTGGGATTGGTCTATTTAGAACAGATTCAGAGTGCTCTTTCCACCTTCCTTTTATATCCAAATCTTTAGTCATCAAATTACCATTTCTATCACGTACAGGTATTTCCTTCCTTCTCTTTTCAGTCCCAGTTAACTCCTTTATGGCCTGATACGCTGCTCTTGTGCTCTGACCGTCATTTTTACTTAATTTAATTTCTGTCTTTGTCGCCTTTTCATCATATAGTCTCCTCTTATCACGTCTGACGATTCCTTTTACTTCAAAATGTAAACTCCAGTACTTTGCTCTAAGTACATCAACTACCTGGCCATCAACATGTTGTTCTTCACTTCTTAACTTCGCCTCTTTCCTTTTCTGAATTACATTCCATGTTTCATCTGACATTCACATTTTCCTTCTCGCTTTTCCCTTTTTCTTAATAGTAACCTTAGCACTCCCATGCAAAACCTCTTTTACCTCTCTCTACATTTGATTAATATCATTGTCTTCAGATTCCATCAGTCTGCAGGACTAGAAACCTGTTCCTACATTCCCACCGAAACTTTTCCCTCGTGCTCTCATCACTTCTCAGCTCATCCAAATCATAAGTATTACCTCCTGTACAATTACCATTAACGTTTCTCTTAAGTTTTATTTTAATCTTTGACACAACAAGTTGATGATCACTACCTATATCTGCCCCCCTCCTTACGCAAACATCTTGCAGATAACTCGTATGCCTTCTGCTAATTGCAATGTGGTCAATCTGGTTACAATATTTACCACATGGTGAAATCCAAGTAGTCTTATGTATTTTTCTATGTTCAAAGATAGTTCCGCCAATTATAAGGTCATTTGCCAAACAAAAGCTTCCAAGTCGCACCCCATTTTCGTTTCTTATACCAACACCCTCCTTACCCGTACAATCTTCAAAGCCATGCCTACTACTGCCAACAGTCGCATTAAAATCACCAGTGCAAACTAACACATCATGTCTTGCCACTCTATTCACTACATCCTGCAGCTTCTCATAAAAGCCATCCTTCATTTCATCAGCAGCCTCATTTGTCGGAGCATACCCTACAACCATACTGATATTACCATGGTCATATTTTAAACGAGCATAAAGCAAGCGCTCATTAATTGGTTCAAACTCACATAGTGCCTTGCAAGCGTCTCTACTCAGCAGTAAGCCTACTCCTTGGTAATGATTTCCATCACTCCTACCAGAAACCAACATAGTAATTCCATCTTCCAAATTCGTTTTATCAACTCCAAGCAACCTCGTTTCTGTCAGAGCACAAATATCCATCTTGTATTCCTTGAACACTGAAATAAGTTCTTCCATTTTACCAGCCTGATTGAGAGTTCGAACATTCCAGTTTCCTATTCTTAAGGTTCTTTTTGGATTTATGAACTTATTTTTACACCGTGGGATTCTTAGCACCCCCTGCCCACTTAAGGGCTGCACGGAACTGAGGGCCATTGCTTCGTCACCAGAGTTCATCAAGATTTCTTAGGCAGTAAAATATTTTACCCTGGAGCCAATGTCAGTGACTCGCAGGAACCAGACAGTGGAGAGAGGAAATTAACTACATGAAAGTAAAATGCACAGGGTTTGGACAGACAAAGTACAAGGGAAAGAAAGAGAGCAAAAAGAATGTAGATAAAAGTGTCCCTTTTAGTCGCCTCTTACGACAAGCAGGGAATACTGGGGAAGTATTCTATCCCCCTTCCCCAGGGTATATATATATATATATATATATATATATATATAATCCAGACGTTCTTGTGCCAGACAAAAAAAGAATTAGCCTATGCTATAGCAGAAATATATTCGTTTCCAAAAGTATGCTAACAAACCAACATCATTTCGTTTAGAGAAGTAGTATATGCTTGATAATAAAAGGCTTCTTCTCAGAGGGTGTTTCATCAACTTGTCGGCTATTCATGCTTTACACCCTAATATATACTTAATACACGAGCATCTGTGTGACCAGAAACTTTAATAAAACACAAACATTGCAAAAAATCCATGTACAAAATACTATCTATCTATAGCCCGACGCCCTAATCCCGCAAAGGGTGGCCGCAGACAAAACGCCTCCAAGTCGCTCTGTCACCCACCATTTGACTACCCTCCCCCCAACTCACCCCCCCTCCCTCATATACCTCTCAACTCCATCCCTCCACCTCATCCTCGGTCTACAAAATACAAAGTTATGAAATATGCGGAACTAATAAGACAAGGCACAGTTCCTTAATAATGCTCTCTACAGTGGCATTAAAGAAAATGTTCAAAGCATCTAACGTTTTCTTTAAATCTCAAAGAAATAATATTTTTCTGATAAACTCAAAAGTAAATGTGATTCTTCTATAGTAATCGTTTCAAGTAATCGATTATAGGAAAACAATCGATTACTATATATTTTTTTAAAGTAATCGAAGTAATCGATTACAAATAATCGATTACACCCATCCCTAGTTGACAGACAGTCGCTTCTCTACAGCGGGAGGGGATAGATGATGTTTGCCAGTGGGAAGGTTGCTTTGTAGGGCAATGAGAGAAGAGAATGACCTAGGACCAGACAGGGTACGAGAGAGGGATGGAGGAGGATGAGAGGTAATAAAGAGAGAAGTGGAAAGAAGAGGAAGTCGGGAGAGGAGTGGAGAGGTATGTGAGAGAGGGGGGTGTGAGTTGGGAGCAGGGCAGTGAAATGGCAGGGGACAGGGCGACGTGGAGGCGATTTGTTTGTGGCCACCCCGTATGGGATTAAGGCGCCTGGCAATAGATAGATAGATCTAAGACGTGACGAGGGGGACGGAGGGTTCAGTGGGTGGGACGTCTGGGTTGGGGTAGGTTCTGCCGCTCTGAGTAGTTCGGTTGCAGGGCTTTTTAGTTGATAATGTACAGTAATAGGGGAAAAGGAGAGTTTGCGTTGCAGTGCTTGCAGTTTTGGGAGTGTTCGTCCATTACATTGGGAGGGGGGCGATGTCCTAGCCGTAACCTTCGCATCAGTGAATGAGTGTAGTAGTTTACTTGTCTGGGATATGCCAGGGATGCGTAGTTCGTGGCGGTTGGGTTATGCTAGGGGTGTGTAGTTGGTGGCGATTGGGATATGCTAGGGGCGCGTAGTTCGTGGCGGTTGCATACCAGGTGGCTGCTGGGGAGCCTTCATTTACACAGGTTTCGTGATCAGCTTGGTTGTGGGCTGATGCTTTGTTTAATATTTTCTTTTTTATTTGTGAGTGGCTAAGCATGACTTCGATATCGATGTGGGGGCAGTTTGTGGCTTGTTTGGCGGCGTTGTCTGCTTGTTCATTTCCGCTTATGCCTACGTGGCTGGGGATCCAGTGTATGATTATAGTTTTTCTTGCTGATATTTGGTATGCCGTGTTGACAATGGTGCTGCAGATGTTGATATTGTCGTAGCGGTCTGGTTGGCGTAGTACTTGTATTGCAGAGAGGGAGTCAGTGTGTATAATGATGGCTGGCGATACAGTGGTGTTTTTGGTGTCTATTAGGGCTTCACGGATAGCTACGAAGTGAGGATGGTTGCTGCTCCGTCCGTGATTCGCCAGGCTGCTGTCTTGTTCCCGCAGATGAAGGCGGCTCCTGCTTTGGGTGGATTAACAGATCCGTCGGTGTAGTATGTGATGAAGTTGGGGGGAGTGAGGTGAGCGATGAGTTCTAGGCTGAGTTGGCGTATTTCTTCTGTGGGGGTGTTGGCTTTGGCGGAGGAGTGTGGAGTTATTAGTTTGAAAGGGGGTGAAGCCCAGGGGGGTGGCTGCCGGTATTCTGGGTCGGGAGTAACTGGTTCTTGTTGTATGACGGTGTCGAGGTTTAAAAGTCGGATGGCTTTCACAGTGCAATGGGTCAAATTTTGTTTCAGCAGATCAGGGTGAAGGTTGATGCTGGCTCGGACTCGTGTTAGGTGTGGGAGAGGTGTTGCACTGTGGGTTATTTTCGCTATGATTCCTGCAGCTCTAGCTTTTATTCGGTGTTGAATGGCTTCGATCTTGCACTCCATGCGGAGATTGCAAAGGCGTGTCCATCTGGGTGAGTTGGTCATGATAAGGAGTGCCTCGTTTTGGGTGGTTTCGAGTTTTTGGATTAGGGTGGGGTTTGCGTCGACGGGTATAGGGGCACAATAGTCGATGACGGAGCGAATAGCTTGGATGTCAAATAGTCTGAGGACTTTATATGAGGCCCCATTGCTCTTGTCTGTAAGGGATCTGAGGGTGCTGAGTCTAAGGATTGTTCTCTCTTTTAGGAAACTGATTTTGATTTTGAAGGATAGATTGGAGTTGATCCACACTCCGAGATAAAGGTGAGAGTTTACATACTCGATTGGGTTGTAGCTGAGATGTAGAGGACGTGAGGAGGGGGGTTGCATGCCCAGTGCTAGTGCTTTGATTTTTTGGGTGTTTATAGATAGACCGAGATCTATACATCCTTGGTGGAGTTGGGAAAGGGTTCACTGAGCTTTGTCATAGAGGGGACATCGGTTCACTATTAGAGCTAGATCGTCGGCATAGCAGAGGACGCGTATGTCTGGGCCGATGTTTGTTTGTAGGAGACTGTCCATGAGGGTGTTGTAGAGAGTTGGGCTGATTATACTGCCCTGTGGAGTGCCGTTGATGTGTCTGTGGAAAGTGGAAGAGTGTCCTTGGAAGCATACGAGAGCTTCTCGATCTCTGAAGAAGTCCTCGAGCCAGCCGAGGAGGCGACCCCCAATTCTCTTGCTGGCAAAGGTAGAGAGGGTCGCCTCGGGACAGGCGAGCTCGAAGACTTTTTCGAGATCGAGAAAGATGACTCGGCTCTTCCCGTTGCGTACTTCTGCCATGAATGTGGTGAGGCATTCTGCTGTCCCCCTTCCTCTGGTGTATGCAAACAGATATTGGTGTGGCGTGGGT
The DNA here is from genome assembly GCF_032717465.1 of Coenobita brevimanus. Lineage (NCBI taxonomy): Eukaryota > Metazoa > Arthropoda > Malacostraca > Decapoda > Coenobitidae > Coenobita > Coenobita brevimanus. The sequence goes on from NW_027644554.1 coordinate 45,057, forward strand.
CTGCTCCATTGCAGACGTTGGTGGACCATTCTTTCCATGATTTTTCCGAGGCAGCTGAGGAAGGATATAGGTCTGTAGTTACCAAGGTCTTTGGGTTTAGGGATTGGTTGAATGACAGCCTTTTCCTTTGCAGAGGGAAGTTTGGCTAAAGGCCAGAAGTGATTTACGAGGTTGAGAATGGCAGTGGTGGCATTCGGTCCAGCGTGAGATAGCATGGAGTAGGTGATTAGGTCAATACTGGGGGCTGTATCGCTGCTGGTTTTGAGTGAATGATGGAATTCTTGGATAGTAAAGGTTTGGTCTGTTTGGGCAGGGGTGTTTTTAGCGAGGTGTATTCTTGCATCGCACTCGGCGTGTAGGGTGTTGAGGCGGTTTTGTATGTGTCGTGGGGTGCAGAACGGAGAGGTTTGATGGGCGAAAAGTGACGCTATTCTTTCGGCCTCTTCCTGAGGGTTGGGGCGTGTTGGGGGACGGGGTTGTGGGGGTTTAAGACGGCTCTGAGTGTTTTCCAAATGTGGCCTAGGTTGATGTTGGCGCTTAAGGATCTGCACCACTCCAGCCATTTGTTATCTCGGATGGTTTGTTTTTCTTTAATTGTATGCTGGACGACTGCCTTAAGATATTGTCTGTTTTGGGGGGTGGGGTGGACTTTGTATATTTTTCTGGCACTGTTAGCGCAATGGTTTAACTCTTTGACTCTGTCATTATAATACCAATAGTCCTTGAAATGTCGCTGTTTGTGAGAGGTTGTAGAAATTGCAAATTAGGCGGCAGTGGTGAAGGCTGCTGAGATTTGGTGTTCGTGTTCGTCCAGGTTGTCTGAAGGTTCGAGTTGGGTTATGATTTCTTCCAGTGAGGCTGTGAAGAGTCTCCAATTGGCCTTTTTTGTGCACCACCTAGGCGGGGGTCCGGGGGGGTCGGGGTAGTGGGGGGAGATTACGTGTGCAGACGATGGCGAAGTGATCTGATGTCAGGGTTGGGTGGGGGTCTCATTCAGTGTGTGTTGCCATTCCTGTGGTTAGAAGCGTGAGGTCGAGTCTGCCACCTTGTAAGTGTGTGGGAGCGCCTTGTAAATGTGTGGGAGCACCTTGTAAGTGTGTGGGAGCGCCTTGTAAATGTGTGGGAGCGCCTTGTAAGTGTGTGGGAGTGTTGGGGTCATTTAGGAGTTGTATGCCAGGAGTGAGGGTTAGGAGTTCTGATATGTGTAGTCCTGCGGGGTTGGTGGGGGATGTGGATCCTAGGCAGGGGTGATGGGCGTTCAAGTCGCCTTCGATTAGCGTCAGTTCATTGGCTGCGAGGGTGAAGAGTTCTGCTAGGTCGAGGGCGGCGCTAGGTTTGCGATGAATGTTGAAGATTTTTAGGGGAGTGTTGGCTAAGGTGATGGATACACCCTGAATTTCGACCTCTTCGCCACCGTGTGGTGGTTCTGGGATTTTGTTTGCCTGAATGTAATTACATATGAGAATGGCACAGCCTCTGGGGCCGCCCCGGGAGTGCGGAGGGAGAAAGGAGTTAAAGCTCTTTAGCTTAAGGGAATGTTGTTCGGTGATGAGGGTTTCTTGTAAGAGGAAGATGTCTGTTTTGTCTCTGTGCGCAGCCTCGTGAAGAAGGATGAGTTTGTTTTGGCGCCAAGGATGTTCCATTGTATGATCTTTAGGTTGTGTGTTGGGGGTGGGGGGTTTGCTGTTTGGTTAGGACGGTGTTGTGGCCCGGTACTAATTAGTGGGGGTGTTTGGTCCGTATGAACATTGTTTAGTCTTCTGTGGCTGTTGTGGAGTGTTTGTTGATCGGGAAATGGGAGCGAGGGCGTTCTCGTTTGTCTAGGCCAGCTGAAATGCTCCGTGGTTTGAGGCATTGGGTTTGTGGAGGCGGGAGGGTTAGGCTGAGGTGATGAGGATTGGGTTTGTCTGGTTGTTTGTGAGAGGAGGCACTTGTTGCTAGGGTGTGTTCTGGGTCGGGTACGGGGGTCGTTGTGGATTGTATTGGGTTTTGTCGATTTGGCTGAGGATCGCTGAACTGGGTGAGACTGTTGGAGATGTGTGTGCCCTCTATCCAGGTGTCTGTCATGGTGTTGAGTGCTGGTGTGAAGAGTTGGGGGTTGAGGGGGCAGTGGAGCTGAGCCCCAACACATTTTATGATGGCTATTCCGAGGAAATGGCAGGAAGATCGTAGGGTTTCTTTGGTTTGTGCTATTTGTTCGGGGTTCGTGACGAGGGTGTGCAGAAGAGATGGTGCTGTTGTTTCTGACTGAGGTGGAGGGGGAGCTGTTTGGGTTGCTGCTTCGTGTGTTATGTGGGCAGGAGACGGAGGCTCGCCAGAGGCTTTGGTCATACAGCGGGCGGCTTCCTCCACTTGTGGGTGTCGAATGATGGGGCGTAGGGGGTATTTGAGGGGGTAACCCATTAGGATCAGTTTTCGGGTGTTGAGTTGAGGGTCGATCTTCTGTAGTAGAATGGGTTGGTTTCCTGCCATGTCGATCGTTGCTAGGAGGTTGAAGGAGTCTTCGTCGAGTGGAACCACGACCGTGCTGTTGTTCTTGTCAGGTATGATTGTGATTTTTAGTTCGGGGTGTTCCTCTTCCAGGGCCAACAATGTCGTAGCTGGTTGGGAAGGGGTCCTATCGTGGAATCTGGAAGCCTGGGAATTTGGATGGGGGTGAGGTTAGGGGTTTCACTGAGACCATGGGCTGTCTTCTGTTGTAGGTGCTGGGTTGCGGTGATGGATGGCTTCTGGCTGAGGAAGTGGCGTTTCCCAAGGGTTGTGGTGTATGAGAGGAGGGGAGGGGGGTCGCTGTATTATGATTGGGGTTCTCAGTGAAACAGCGGCTGTCTTCTTTTCCGCTCCTTCTTTTCTTGGAGGCAGGCTGGAAGACGTCGTCTTTGATGGTTGTGGTGGAAGGGGTGGAGGTGGATACAGTGCTGGTGGTTTCATCTGGCATGAGGGCAGTAGTTGTTCGTGAAGCGAAAGTTTGAGGAGGCGGTTGTGCTGGTTGTGCGTGTTTCCTCTGTTGTGCTTGTGTTCATTGGCTCCTGATTGTGGGTGGTTTGGCTGGGAGGAGTAGCTTGTGAAATGTCCATGGGAACATGAAAGTCATCGTCGTTAGCTCCATAGCTTAATGTTTATGGCTGTGGCAGGGGGTTCTCCTTAGTTCATTGTTGGGAAGTTGCTTCTTCATTGCAGCAAGCTGAGGTGTGGGTGGCTGAGGCTTTCTTTTTTTTTCTTTTTTTTTTTTTTATGCGAGGAAGAAGGAATCAAGGCCATGAGCCCGCAGTAACAGTTCCCTCCAAGAGAAAAACAAAATACAATAGAGAGCCAAATTCAAGATCCGATCATTTTGAGATGCCTGGACACACTGCGTTTGAAAGACTGGAGATCATAGGCAGCAGGAAATACAGATAGAGGGAGACAGTTCCAGAGCTGACCTGTTGCATAAATGAAAGACTGGGAGTAACGGTTAACTCTTGCATTAGAGAGTTGGACAGAAAAGGGATGAGAGTTTGCTGCCAGACGGGTGCTACACGCACGTCGTAGAGGTGGAGGAATGCAAGCAGACAGTTCAGAGGAGCAGTGACCATTAAGGTAGCGATAGAAAAGAGATAAAGATGCAACAGTGCGGCGAAGAGACAGAGGTTGAAGGGAGTCAGTAAGAGGAGGAGAGTTAATGAGACGAAAAGCCTTTGACTCCACCCCATTGAGAAGAGCTGCGTGTGGGGAGCCCCCCCACACATGAGAGCCGCACTCCACACAGGGGCGGATAAAACCCCTGTACAGAGACAACAACTGTGCAGGGGTAAAGAAAGAGCGGAGTCGGCTTAGCACACCCAATCTCTTGGAAGCAGATTCCACAAGAGATGTAATATGATCTTTCCAAGATAAGTCCCGAGTAAATGAAACCCCAAGCATGTTCAAGGATGACGCAGGATTAAGCTGAGTATTATTAAACATTAATGGGTATACCTGTGGAAGATTTTGTCGGGTTGATAGGTGTAAGAACTGAGTCTTAGATGCATTAAAGACAACCATATTATTTTTACCCCAGTCAAAGATACGAGCCAAGTCAGACATTAGGGGTGCCATAGCCTCATCCCTTGTTTCTTGAAGTAACTGTTGAGATGGGCGTTGCAGGAACCGAATGGAAAGGCGAAGGGTGGAGTCATCAGCGTATGAGTGGATAGGGTTAGATGTACAGCTTAGAAGATCATTGATGAATAAAAGGAAGAGAGTTGGTGACAGGACAGAGCCCTGAGGAACACCACTGTTGATAGATCTAGGAGAAGAACGATGGCCGTCTACAACAGTGGCTATAGAACGACCAGAAAGGAAGCTAGCGATGAAGGCACAGATAGAAGGATAGAAACCGTAGGAGGGCAGTTTGGAAATTAAAGATTTATGCCAGACTCGATCGAAAGCCTTTGAGATGTCAAGTGCAATGGCAAAGCTTTCGCCGAAGTCCCGAAAGGAGGATGACCAGGAGTCTGAAAGGTAGGTGAGAAGATCGCCAGTGGAGCGTCCCTGACGGAACCCATACTGACGATCGGAAAGAAGGTTGTGATAGGAAAGATGCCTTAAAATTTTTCTATTAAGAATTGACTCGAAAACTTTTGAAATACAGGACGTTAAAGCAATTGGACGATAGTTGGAGGGTTGGGAGTGGTCACCCTTCTTTGGGACTGGCTGAATGAGAGCAAACTTCCAGCTCTGTTGTCTGCACGTTTCTGTCCCGCTGCTTGTTTTTGGCAGATGAGCTTTGTGGATTGCCTCTGTGGATGGTCTTTGATCCCAATCTCGAGTCCATTGTGTGAGATAGTAAAGTTGGGTGCCAGGCCTACCTATGCCAGAGATCCTGGGCGCCAGGTTTTTACCTCCCCCGCCCTCTAGAGGACGTCTTGAGGAGGGACCCTGGCTCCTACTCCGGACTGCCCCTTGACGGGTAACCTAACCCTAACAGCGGGGTGCCTTCCTGTTACCCCCTGGTTCCCCAGTCACTCTAGTGACCCCCGTTGTGTCAGTCCTAAATGGCCTTCCCTCGGGGTTCAGTTCGTCAGTAGCGGGGTAACAGGAAATCCTACGGCAAAGTGGGCAAGGAGAGCAGGGGGTAAGGGGGGATAGCATGTACTGAGTATGTGTGTGTGTGTATGCCTGATGTTTGAAGAGGATTGGGAGGAGGAGTGAGGCAAGAGGAGAAGTGTGCGAGGATCAAAGCTCTACCTGACTGCATTATACAGCCGCCAAGAGAGGCAGTGTATATCTGCAGTCGAGCTGAAGGAAATCTTGGTAGAGACGATGGTGATAATGCAGGATCGGGAGGTGGTGGGGTCAGAGTAAGTGAAACCTGGGTAGCAATGTCCGTAGAGTTTTATGCAAGACTGTGCTGCTGGGAGAGACGCCTTTTCTCGGCAGCTGCTCGACCGGATCTGTGGGAGGTATATGAGAGAGCGAGGGTGAGCTGGGAGCAGGGCAGTGAAATGGCGGGGGATGGGGCGACATGGAGGCGATTTGTTTGTGGCCACCCCTTACGGGATTAAGGCGTCTGGCAATAGATAAATAGTATTCAAAAGAGTATATGATGTTTTGGCAGGCTCGTACAGTGATCCTGGCCACGCTGCTCGGCCAGTAGGGAAGGACAGGACAATCGGTAGCACCTGAGATGGAAAGCTTTGGGTTACGGTGGGGCCACACTTGAGCCAAACATGTGACCGACAAGAGGACGCTCAGGGGCCCTTCCAACGATCAGACTCGGATATTGCAGCGGCTCTATCCCGGTGCTTTGTGGCGTCTTCTCGGTCACATGTTTCGCGCAAGTTTGGCCGCACCCTAAGAGTTGCTTGCTGCTGCAAAATGAATCTAGATGTAATTCTTAGTCCTGTGGGGGTTGTGTGGGTTGTTTTTTTTTTTTTTTGGGGGGGGGGGTGGTTGTGTGGGTTATGTTAGGGGTGTGTTTGGGGGGTTGTGTGGGTTCTGTTTGGCTGTGTTTCGGTGTGCTTGGGGGGGTTGTGTGGGTTCGTTTTGGGGTGTGTTTGGGGGGTTGTGTGGGTTCTGTTTGGCTGTGTTTCGGTGTGCTTGGGGGGGTTGTGTGGGTTCTGTTTGAGGGGGTTGTGTGGGTTCGTTTTGGGGTGTGTTTGGGGGGTTGTGTGGGTTCTGTTTGGCTGTGTTTCGGTGTGCTTGGGGGGGTTGTGGGTTCTGTTTGAGGGGGTTGTGTGGGTTCGTTTTTGGGTGTGTTTGGGGGGTTGTGTAGGTTCTGTTTAGAGTGTGTTTGGCATGTGTTTGGGGGGTTGTGCGGGCTCTATTTAAGGTGTGTTTGGGGGGGGGTTGTGCAGTTTTTTTTGGGGGGTGCGTTTGGAGGGGTTGTGTGGGTTCTGTTTGGGGTTTGTTTTAGGGGGTTGTGTGGGTTCTGTTTGCAGTGTGTCTCGGGTGTGCTTTGGGTGGTTGTGTGGGTTCTGTTTGGCGTGTGTTTGGGGGGTTGCGTTGGCTCTTTGGGGTTTATTTTGAGGGGTTGTGTGGGTTCTGTTTGGGGGGTTATGTGGGTTCTGTTTGGGGTGTTGGTGTGGGTTCTGTTTGGGGGGGTTATGTGGGTTCTGTTTGGGGTGTTTTTGCGTTGTTGTGTGGGTTCTTTTCGGGGTGAGTTTGTTGTGTGTTTTGGGGGGTTCTGTAGTTTCTTTTTCGGGTGTGTTTGGGGGGGGTTATGTGGGTTCTGTTTGGGGTATGTTTGGTGGGTTGTGTGGGTTCTGTTTGGGGTGTGTATGGGTGTTGTAAGGAGGGTGTTTGGGGTATATTTTGAGTGTTTCGGGGGTGTATTTTGGATGTTTGAGGTGTGTTTGGTATGTATTTAGGGTGTGTTTGCTTTTTTTGGGTGGTGTTGGGGTTGTACTTTGGGTGTATACTATACATCTCAGATACACTCCATGAACACCTCAAACACACACCCCAAACACACACCCCAAACACAACCCAGATACACTCCATACACACCCCAAACACACACCCCAAACACAACCCAGATACACTCCATACACACCCCAAACACACACCCCAAATACAGCCCAGATACACTCCATACACACCCCAAACATACACCCCAAACACAACCCAGATACACTCCATACACACCCCAAACACAACCCAGATACACTCCATACACACCCCAAACACAACCCAGATACACTCCATACACACCCCAAACACAACCCAGATACACTCCATACACACCCCAAACACAACCCAGATACACTCCATACACACCCCAAACACAAACTCCAAACACAACCCAGATACACTCCATACACACCCCAACCCCCCCCCCCCAAACACAACCTAGATACATTCCACACACACCCCAAAACACACCCCAAACACAACCCAGATACACTCCATACACACCCCAAACACATCCCAGATACACTCCATACACACCCCAAACACAACCCAGATACACCCCAAACACACACCCCAAACACATCCCAGATTCACTCCATACACACCCCAAACACACACTCCAAACACAACCTAGATACGCTTCATACACACCCCAAACAAATCTCAGATACACTCCATACGCACCCCAAACACATCCCAGATACACTCCATACACACCCCAAACACACACCCCAAACACAACCCAGATACGCTCCATACACACCCCAAACAAATCCCAGATACACTCCATACACACCCCAAACACATCCCAGATACACTCCATACACACCCCAAACACATCCCAGATACACTCCATACACTCCCCAAACACAACCCAGATACACCCCAAACACACACCCCAAACACATCCCAGATACACTCCATACACACCCCAAACACACACCCCAAACACATCCCAGATACACTCCATACACACCCCAAACACACACCCCAAACACATCCCAGATACACTCCATACACACCCCAAACACAACCCAGATACACCCCAAACACACACCCCAAACACATCCCAGATTCACTCCATACACACCCCAAACACACACCCCAAACACATCCCAGATACACTCCATACACACCCCAAACACACACCCCAAACACATCCCAGATACACTCCATACACACCCCAAACACAACCCAGATACACCCCAAACACACACCCCAAACAAATCTCAGATACACTCCATACGCACCCCAAACAAATCTCAGATACACTCCATACGCACCCCAAACACATCCCAGATACACTCCATACACACCCCAAACACATCCCAGATACACTCCATACACACCCCAAACACATCCCAGATACACTCCATACACACCCCAAACACATCCCAGATACACTCCATACACACCCCAAACACAACCCAGATACACTCCATACATACCCCAAACACACACCCCAAATACAACCCAGATACACTGCATACACACCCCAAAAATACACCCCAAACACAACCCAGATACACTCCATACACACAACAAATATAACCCAGATACACTCCATACACACCCCAAAAATACACCCGAAACACAACCCAGATACACTCCATACACACCCCAAACACAACCCAGATACACTCCATACACACCCCAAAAACACACCCCAAACACAACCCAGATTCACTCCATACACACCCCAAACACAACCCAGATACACTCCAAACACACCCCAAAAACACACCCAAACACAACCCAGATACACTCCATACATACACCTAATACACCCAAAAAACATCTCCATACACTGTCCCCCCCCCCCCACCGACCCCGACACCCCCCCCAGACTAAAATTTCGGTAGTGAAACTTGGGTCGCTTTATCCGTAGACTTTTTCCTTGAACCGTGGCTGGTATGTCCAAGGACTTTTACCACAAACACTATAGACACGCCTTCACATGGTGGCACTGATGACAGACAGACAGATAGACAGACACAGACAGACAGACAGAGAAAGAGAGAGAGAGACAGACAGACAGACAGACAGACAGACTGAGAGACAGGAAGACAGACAGAATGAAACAGAGAGAGACAGACAGAAAGAGACAGACTGACAGACAGACAGATGGACAGAAAGAGACAGAGAGACAGACAACGTGGCTGGGGACGAGAGGCCAGAAGAGACGGGCTGGGGACGCGCCTGATGTATCATATTCTCTCGTCTGGCGCGTCCCCAGCCCGTCTCCTTGACTCTCGTCCCCAGCCACTCCCTCCACTCCCTTTTCTCTCTCTCTCTCTCTGGATGGGTGACTTAAAACACACACACACACACACACACACACACACACACACAATGGACGTGTTGCCGGTTCTGGGTAAACATGGCCAGTGCACTCTGCCATGTACTTAAAAACTTACGGTATATGTATCTTTTAATTTAATTTATCATTTGCACTGAACAAGACGTGATAACTTTAATTCTTTGCGGCTGGAGGGCAGGAGCCGCCATGTTGGCGATGACGTCAGCATTCACACTGCAGACGACGCTCCAATCCATCACACAATACTTTACCAGTAACAGAGATAATAGTTGTACCTACATGGCCACCGTAGATCCAAACTACCCCCTTCAGGTATGTTGTGAAGGAATATTTTTCATGGTGTAAATGGGTGGTACCTGTTAGGTAAGTAAATTGTGGTGAAATCGACCAGAAGTAGCTTTACAGCTACACCATTCCCGAGCGGTGCTCGTACCTCATGAGGTGGGAAGTGTTAAATGTATGCCGTACAGTATCAGTTGTATGAGTTTATGATGGTATTATGCTCATATCATAATATCTGACCTCTTCATTATTAGTGTTCTGAAGAAAAAAAAGTTTCGGTGACTCAACTACGGTACTTCAGGGGAGTGTGGCGAAATACCGAATCGGCGGTCATTCACAGAATCAACACCGAATTGGCACTTTTTACTTTGTAAGTGTTACAGATTTTATCACCATATAGGTTCATACTCACCTAATTATTCGAAATCTGGTCAAGTTTTTGTATTTAATTTTACCTTTTAAAATATCCGGATTCACAGCGAACACGGGCTAAAATAGCGGAAGTGTTTCTCCTTTAGCTGAACAGCTTGCCTTGGCAGACTTCTGCTTTGTATAATTATTAATATAACCTACAAATGCACTTATTTACCCTTAAAATCAGTATCTGTGCAAAACAGAAGTCTGTCAAGGCATGTTGGCGATCTAAAGTAGAAATACCTGCTAACCTTAGCACGTTTTCGCTCTCACTGCTAATATTCTATTAATAATTAAATAAAGCATAGTTTTTTGACTGAATTTCAGATAATTAGGTGTATATGAACCTATATGGTGAAGAATATAATATTTTCACAACAGTAAAGACTGCATTCCAGCACTGGGAACTTCCGACGTGCAGCCAGCCACCACTGTTTTCGTTTATTGTTACTGGCTAGTATACAGAGGAATAATTTCCCTACTGTGCTTTTGTCAGTGCACTTACACATTGGAACGAAACATTAGCAATTATTCCTCTTGTCACTGGACATTCTTAGAGGTCAGAAATAAGCACAGTGTATCCTGGCTAAACGTTAACAAAGCAGACTATGCTGCCTCAGTGTGAGAGGTGACGTCACGACCAATCACAGGCCGTTTCAGTGTCACGTGATTTTTCGGCTATATGATTTTTTTATGTTTCTGCACATTTTTATTGGAAATAATGGTTGACATAGTTATTTTCTGAGTATGTTTTACCCATACAAGTATCTAACTTCAAAAAATTTTTGACCGGAACACCCACAACACTTTTCTCCTTAATTTCTTACCACAGAGAACTCTTACATTCCTGGATCTTTTCAAAAACTTGGTTCGACGTCGTTCTTACATATTATGAAGGAAAAAAAGGTAACTGTTGATATAAATGTTCGTACAAAAACATTATATATAAACTGCGGGAGATATATTCTTTTCACATTCACTTGGCCCAGATTTTCGTTCTTTTGCAGCTGATTTCACGTAGTTCAGTGGCAGAAAGTACAATGCTATGGCTCTACAACCTTGTCTCAGCACATCTTCGTGACCAGCATCATCTTCCAGTGTTCATCTATTCCTACAACTCAGCATTCAGGACGGAAATAAGGGAGTTTTAGGCCAAGTTAGAGTAAAAAGAGTATAGTGGACAATATTCATAGTCTTGCCTTGGTTAGAGTGTGTTACACACACACACACACACACACACACACACACACACACACACACACCCTTCCCCACCATCAAGTCCTACCTTAGAATACTTGTGTGTGTGTGTGTGTGCGTTTTTGAATAGTCACCCAACCAGAGAGAGAGAGGCCGTTGATTGTGTGTGTGTGTGTGTGTGTGTGTGTGTTTTAAGTCACCCATCCAGAGAGAGAGAGAGAGAGAAAAGGGAGTGGAGGGAGTGGCTGGGGACGAGAGTCAAGGAGACGGGCTGGGGACGCGCCAGACGAGAGAATATGATACGTCAGGCGCGTCCCCAGCCCGTCTCTTCTGGCCTCTCGTCCCCAGCCACTCTTTCTGTCCATCTGTCTGTCTGTCTGTTTGCCTGTCTCAGTCTGTCTCTTTCTGTCTGTCTGCCTGTCTCTCAGTCTGTCTGTCTGTCTGTCTCTCTGTTTCATTCTGTCTGTCTTCCTGTCTCTCAGTCTGTCTCTGTCTGTCTGTCTCTCTGTCAGTCCCTCTGTCTCTCTCTCTCTCTCTCTCTCTCTCTCTCTCTCTCTCTCATCAGTGCCACCACGTGAAGGCGTGTCTATAGTGTTTGTGATAAAAGTCTACGTAGACAGAGGCGAATGGGAGAAGGCTGTGGTATTGGACTGTTGGGGGTACTGTTGATATTTTCTCTGCCTTTTATTCTCATATACAGAGTGAAACTAAAGCTTTATTAATCCTCAGATACGCACAAACGTGATCTGCTACGAGTATGGCTGAAAACAAAATATGTCATCAGAATAGCGGCCAGAAAAAAAAAAATCGTTGCTTCTGCTACTAGTGGATGTTATTACAGTCAACCGAGAGAGCCCGAGGAAGCTATGTGTTTGGCCAGGTTTATATATCTGTATCAGTCTGTCTGCCTGCCTGACCGCCTGCCTGTCTGCCTTTTCTGCCTGCTTGACTGCTTGCCTGCCCGCCTTTGTCTGCCTGCCTGTCTGTTAGCAAGATTATAAGGAAAAGTCAGCAGATTATCTTATTTCTTTATTTAGATTTTAAATTTACCATTCTGAACAAGCCCTTACGAACTCGGGAACGTTGTCGCTGGAATCCAAGCATGAAGAGTCAGCGGACAGTGACTAATTGTTCGCAGTTACCCATCCATTTTACTGCTTTCTCTAAACAGGAAGCCCACCCGGACTTAATCAGTGGTGTCACAAAAGGTGCGGGGGTAGTCAAGGAAGCAGATCATCTCTGTCATTAGACTTTGAGTTAGGTTAGGATGAAGTAATTTGTTTTTTTATAGCATTCAGTAAAAGGTCAGGGGTACAAGACAAGGATAAAGGTTCAGTCAGCCGTCATGCCTGAGCGAGAGGCTCATCAGTTTCGAAGCATTGTGTCGAACAAGCAATAAACGGTAGGTTAGAGGCAGACTCCGTGGAGAGAGTGCATCAATACATAACGTCTACACGATTATTTTATTTTCTGTTATCATACTTCAGAACCACAGGTGTTTATTGATAAACTGGACGGGCGTTTCAACCGACTGTGAGGAGCCAGTGTTGTTGGCGTCACTTAATAAGCTGGTGGTTACAGTAGATTTTGCTGGATATTTCTGCAATTGTCCTCCTGCCTGCGATCTGTCGCCTTGTTCTCGCTGCACCCTCCAAAGGTATGCTGTTTGACTTTATTAATTCTGTACCCATTTTACTCTAACTTGGCCTAAAATTTCCATCTCTCCAACTTGAATACTGAGTTGTAGCAATAGATTAATACTAGAATACATAAGTCACCAAAAAGTGCCATTGAAGAGGAGCCGTAGCGCTGCCCTTTTCTGCCAGTGACCCATGTGAGCCGCAAGAGGACGAAAATCTGGGTCAAGTTACCCTGAAAAATAGTAGTATAATGAAGGATGCTATGATATTCTAGGAATTTGTGGACAGTTGAGAGTTGTTTGTGAATTGCAATAAAGGGACAGGCAGACAGACAGACAGATAGACGACAGACAGATGCAGAGAACGGAGACACGATAGGGGAGAAGAATCCTGACGTTGTTATGAGTGTAGTTGACTTCATAGCATACTACATTATATTTGTGCCCTAACTTTAGTAGCATGTTTATGTATAACCAAGGTTCGTTGACAAGTAGTGAACACACACACACACAATACTCGCTAACAGTAGTTGGTGGTGGAGAAATTTGCGTATGTAACTGTGGTGGTGTGGGGAGGTTGCCATGGTAACACACTGGCCCCCGCACACACACACACACACACACACACACACACTGCAACCACATCAAACCATACACCCCCCATCTCCCCACACCCCCACACATACAACATATCCCCCCCTCACCCCCACACACAATGCAACCACATCAAACCTTACACCCCCCACCCAACACACACAACACATCCAAACCCCCCCCCCCACACACACACACACACTCTGCAACCACATCAAACGATACACACCCCACCCACCACACACAACACATTCACTTACACACACACACACACACACACACACACACACACTGCTACCACATCAATCTGTACACCCAACCCCCACTCCCCGCACACAAAACATCCACACACACACACACACACACACACACACACAGCAACCACATCAAACCATTCACCCCCACCCCCCACCCTCCACACACAACACATTCACCCACCCACTCACACACACACACACACACACACACACACACACACACACACACACACACACACACACACACAGCATCCACATCAAACCATTCATCCCCAACCCCCACACTCCACACACAACACATCCATCCACCCACCCACCAACCCACCCACACACACACACACACACACACACACACACACACACACAGTACTGTCTTGTGGAACTTGCTGGTGAGGAAATGTGTGTATGTAACTGTGATGGTATCGGGAGGTTGCCATGGCAACACACAGGCACCTCGCACCACACACACACACAACTCACACACACACACACACACACACACACAATTTATTTTTGGGTAGGGCTGGTAAAGAGACCTGTATGATCATGAGAGTTAATAGAGACAGTATTAACACTCTTATGACTCACTCTCAGCTGAATGCTATCGCCCAGCAGTACCTGGAATAAAATACTAGAGTTGCCCCTACCATGAGAGGGCCCGGGTACCATCTAGTGGTTGTAAAAGTAGCTGGACAAGTCTCTCGTCTTGGTAGGCGTCGCTACTTGGCTACTTTTGCTAGTGGCCGTATGACAGTGGAAGGACGAGGGTGTGTGTGTATTGCTGTGCATCGCTGAGGTAAGTGTTGGATATTTGCTGTTCTTAGCCATGAAGGTGACTACATTAGGACACAAGGATATCGCACTGACAGCCAGGAAGTATCATGGCCCAAAGAAATATTACCTATGAGGCTACTAGACGTAATTCTGATGAGACAAGAGGGATGTTGGTGTGAGGGAGATGGAGGCCTTGTACCGCCTCAATCTTGGTGTCTCAGACCAGTGAAATAGCAGTGTGAGTGGCATCCTGTAGATTCTCGTTCCGATCAGACTGATGGACTAGGCTTGCCTGCCTCCTTGTCCATGTCCACCCAACAGTACAGTTTGGGACCTGAATGTATACTGATAAGTGCGATTCAGATATGAGAGGGACAATGTGATGGAAATAATTATTGTATGTAAATTATTTTGTCCTGAAGCGCATGCACACACACACACATGCACACTCGCACGCGCGCGCACACGCATGCATGCACGAACTCACACACACACACACACACACACACACACAAGGTATATTATGGTGTTGTTCCTTCATTTGGCTAGGCCGAGATCGTCGTTTTTTTGCAGCTGATTTCCCGTAGTGCAGTGGTAAATTTGGACAAATATACAGCTCTGCATCATTTCCACGTCCCTTCTTCGTGACTAGCATCAATCTAGTGTTAACCCCTTGTCACAACACAAAATTTAAGAAAGAGATTGCAATTTTACGCCAAGTTAGATTGAACAGGGGTCCTTATCCTGCAGTGGTGTGTCACAGGCTGATGATGCTGATAATAGGGTTGTCGGAGATGATGTTGATAATGATGATAGTGATGCTGCTGATGATAGTGATGTTGAAACTCCTGAACCAACTAACTGGACCGAGATTATGGTGATTGTAATGATGATGAAGCAGTTGGGATAATAATGATGATGATGATGATGACGGTGATGGAACTTATGTAGTAACTCTTTAACAGGGTTGTGATGATTGCTGTGCTTGACGCTGTTGCTCCTGGCGATGATGATGATGATGATGACGACTACGACAACGATGATGATGGTGATGACGATGATGATGGTGACGGTGACGATCCTCATGTCTATGGCTGAGTCACCTCTTGTTTTTCGTTTCTCTTCAAATGTAGTTGGTGACTGTGTGTAGGAGAGAGAGAGAATGTGTGTGTGTGTGTGTGTGTGTGTGTGTGTGTGTGTGTGTGTGTGTGTGTGTGTGTGTGTCTGCGCATGCTTGTTTGTATTTGCGTGCGTGCGTGCGTGTGTACTGCATTTCCCTCACACTCGAACTATTTATATCATAAGAGTGCAAATGAGGTCAGGGATATTGCTCTTCTTGGCCATACAAATACTAAACATTTACACTATATTCTGAAAAAACATACTGGATTCCTAAGGTCACTCAATGGGTTTCAAAAATCATTGTTCACTGTCTCTTTATTTATCGCAAGGAAAGGGATGGATGTGTGTCCGAAATAGTAGCTCAGTTTTGGTCTTTCTCTGGACCGTGAATGATTTAAATGGAATAATTATCCTTATTTATATTGGTTTAGTTGTGAGGATGCAACACACGTTTTGTTTACGTTTTATCAAGGCACATCAAAGAGCGGCCATGTCCATCTGCTTCTCACTAATGATTTTCGAACGAGGTTCTACATTCCTCTAGATTTTAGGGACAGTGAAGCCGCACAGCACCATAACACGCCATACCATACCATACCATACCACACCATACCACACCATACCATACCATACCATACCACACCATACCACAAAACCCCATACCACAAAACCCCACACCACACCACCCCACACCACACCACCCCACACCACACCACCCCACACCACACCACCCTTCCACACCACACCACACCAAGGGGATTAACCAAAGGGTCCTGAAGCTCCCGCATCTAGTAATTCTGAGCTTGTTTCCAGGTAACTCCACACACACACACCTCAGGTCACGTCTTTCACAGAAGAGATAACAGAAGGAGAGCGAGCGTAACTGAATGGCAAGCCAGAGATGGAGTGAGAAGAAGAGGTGCACAGAGAACAAGATAGAGAGATCATATGATGCAGATCTACCGAGCAAGGACGGAACTGGCTAACAATCAATGGATCAGAGTGGAGAAAGGTGAGAGGGTCCTTATCATGCAGTGGTGTGTCACAGGCTGATGGTGATGATATTGATGGTGATAATGATGTTGATGCTGATGGTGGTGATGCTTTAACATCTCAACGTGTGAGGTTACAGAATGCACAGTGAGGCTGCATAGTCAGGAAATGGAAGAATATGAGTGCATTTAAGTATTTATGTAATGTGATGAATAAGGATGGAAGATTAGAGGATGAAGTGACTGGAATGATACGTCAGGGAAGGAGGGTTGCTTATTCTCTAAAAAGCAATGGTTAGGAAGAGGGAACTGAGGATGAAAGTATGAAAAAAAAGGGGACTGCATGCTGTGATTCCCACTTTAAAGTATGGAAGTGAAGCTTGGATCTTGCTGGAAGGACACAAGTCAAGAGTGAGAGCGGTGGAAATGAGCTACTTGAAAGGAGCATGTGGAGTCTCATAGAGAGACAGACAGACAAATGGGCAGATGAAGGAGCGTTGTGATGCTGATGTGGATGAGACTGAAAGCGTTAAGAGAAACACTTCGAGATGGTTTGGCCATGTGGAGAGGATGGCGAATAAGAAAATGACTAGAAGAGTGCACTTGGAAAGGTAGAGTTGGAAGGGTAGAGGGGGATGGGGAGACCGATGATGAGATGGAGGGAAAGAGTAGAAACATATGACTGGGATACTTGAGCTAAATGGTAGAGGACAGTACATCATGAAGGCGATTTGCTTGTGGTCACCCCTTACGGAATTAAGGCGTCTGGCTATAGGTAAACAGATATAGATAGAAAGGTAGGTGATTTTTTTTTTTTAATGTGTCCGACTCTGGGCATAGGCTTCACAGCCTGCTCTCAAGGCCCAGTAGTCCTCCTACATACCATACACCTCTCTACATGTCACCACTTCGGCGCTAACACCCACCGTCCATATTGAATACATGCTAGGGCTGTCTCATACAGGACTGGTGTATTGGTATTAGCGGGGGTACTTTTATGACATGTCGGCGGGTCATCTGGTAGATCAGGAAAGTCTGCTTTTATGAAATTCAAATCCTTAAACTGTTCCCTGCCCCAGCCGGGATTCGAACCTGGGTCCATCAGGACCGCAGGCCGCCTCTCTACCGATTCAGGAGGAGGAGGAGGAGGAGAATGGTAATGATAATGAGAATGACGGTGTAAATAATGATGATGATGATGATGATGATGATGGTGGTGGTAATGAGGACGACAACTACGATGATGATGATTATGATGATGATGATATTAATGATGATTTTTGTCGGCAGGTGGAAAGACGAAACAGCAGGAACTGTACCATCGGTCCAAGCATCCACGATTCCACATCCATCCATCCATCCGTCCATCCATCTCGCTTGATGTTAAAAGCTAAGTCTATTTAACTTTAGTATCAATTGCTTCTTCATAAGCTTTCCAGCTGTCTGAACAGATCTGCAGTAGCTTTTAACTTCTAGAATAACTCGGTTTTGGTGCTCAGTTTGGTACTTTTATTTTCCTTTCATCAGAACTGGCACGGCAGATTTTGAGAAAAGTCCCTCAAGTAACTCCTATTATTTTTTTTACTAGGTTTCTAATGATGTCCATAGATCCGTTGTTGCTTTAATAGTTTCCTAGACAACGCAGTCTTGGCGCTGTTCTCTGCCACCCTATTATACCATGTCATATAGTGTTCTCGCTTGCTTGCTCTCTACGCTCGCTTGGTTGAACAATAAATCACCGAAGAAAAGGTGGTATAAAGCCCCCTAAGCCGCCATAGTATTACACCCTCGGTATGCAGTCCGTTCCCTGCGGCCTTGTAACTTTGTGTACCCGAAGCGCTTACAAAATAACTTGAAATAATTTTCCTTTCGTAACTATACTCGTTTCACTTTAACTTGGCCTGAGTTGTTGTTGTTGTTCTTGTTACATCTTAGGCTCCTCTGGATGTGAACCCAGTGTTATATTGAAGAATTGTCTGTGTTGTGGTGGTGTGGTGCAGGAAGTGAGTGGGTGTGCAGTGGTGTGGGGGTGCCACTTTGCAGTATGAGCACAGGGGATTGTATGTGTGTTATATTTTGTGTTAGTATTGTAGCAGGGAAGGTTGGTGTACTCGTGTCTCTGGGTTCGGTAGTGTCTGGAGGGTGTATGTCTGGTGGTGGCACATGAAGGATGCTGTTTGGTAGAAAGTTTTGGCTGGCTGGGGTGTCTGTCTGTTTACGTATATATTTGGTATAGAAAGTTTTGGCTGGCCGGGGTGTCTGTGTGTTTATGTATGTGTTTGGTATAGAAAGTTTTGGCTGGCCGGGGTGTCTGTGTGTTTATGTATGTGTTTGGTATAGAAAGTTTTGGCTGGCTGGGGTGTGTGTGTGTTTATGTATGTGTTTGGTATAGAAAGTTTTGGCTGGCTGGGGTGTCTGTGTGTTTATGTATGTGTTTGGTATAGAAAGTTTTGGCTGGCTGGGGTGTCTGTGTGTTTATGTATGTGTTTGGCAGAAAGTTTTGGCTGGCTGGGGTGTTTGTGAGTTTGTGTATGTGTCTGGGAAGTGGAGAGTCGGGTGGAGGAGGGGATATGTTGCAAAGATACTCTGTGTAGTGTTGGGCGGTTGTTCGATTTTGTTTGCGGAGAGGATGATGCAACATAAGGTTACAAAGGTGGGACGGATCTTGAGCTGAAGTGATGAACTGTGTGCCTCTCATATTCACTTGGTCTCTGACTGAAATTAGTTATGTTTCTTGGTGTAGGCTGTCAGTACTTGTGGTCTTAGTGTCTTCTTCTATCAAGGTATTGTTTTCTGTTCTTTAAAGCTCCTTCGTGTTTGTGTTGGATATGATTACGGCTCAGCTTGTGCGGCAGTAATTCACGGTTGTTTTAATGTATTACTTATAAGTGGAGGATGGAGTTGGGATGTATATGAGAGAGGGTGTGTGTGAATTAGGGGGAGTGATGCATAATGACAGGGGACAGGGTGGCATAGAGGCCACTTGTTTGTGGCCACCTCTTACGGGATTAAGTCGTCTGGCTATAGATAGATGGATAGACAGATAGCTTATAGTTTCCATACGGTTTGCCGAGTAGTAGCGATAGTTATCACTAGAATATGATGGTAGTCACGAATGAGTGCCGTGGAAAGGATGTTGGGCTGTAGTATTGGCTGTTTCTGCTACTGATCTGCGTGACATTCTCATATGCTTTAAATGAAACTCTGTGTCAAGTTAAAGTGAAAGGCGTGTATGTTTGTGTAGGAGGAACGAGAGACAAAGAGGTATTCTGTGGCCTGTTTTCTTTGTGCTTCCTACAAGACACAATAATAGTTATGACGGGGCATTGGTGGCAAGTTTGTGAGTCAGCACACACTTACGGCCTCTCATTATACAAGGTGGTCCATATATTACGCCACCCAGTTCTTGTGTGTTGCAGGCACGGCTCAGTGAACATTACCAGTGTCTACCCTGCATCATTATCTATTTCCCACAACCCTCTTCAGGCTTAGCTTTATAATATAGGCTTTAATTTAGGTCCATTGATTGCATGGTGGAGAATTCCCATAACCTTTTTTATGCTTAGCTGTATATCATTGTATTGTATAATCTTTTATGTCCACTGATCACACGGCTGAGTAGTAATTTGGTGAAGCGATCATAATGTCTTAGCTCATCACAAAAGCCGTCCCCACAACACACAAGACTGCAGAGCGCAATATACTTATCACCTATATTAAGTCAAAGCCACAGTTAAAAAGGTAATGAAACAAGACAGAAAATTTAAGTTTTCATTATTAATACTTCAGTACAAAATACATTAACAGAGACAGCAATATAAAATATGCATTCAAAAGTAGCATTTGTCCACAGAACATCCTGGACTTGCAAGGCAGATCACACCATCACCACCAGGCTTCTCTCGGCAGGTCAGGGCAGATCACCAGCAGCAGCAGCAAGTAATCTCACGGCTGGGGAAGACACGACACCCTGCCGCCGCCACCACCACCACACCACCAGGCATCTCAGAGTAGGGGAAGACACCACACCACCGTCAGGCTTCTCACGGCAGGGCAGACCAAACTTCAGCAGGGTATGACCAGTGTGGCAAGGAAGCAGCAACAAGGCAGCAGACTCCAGCACGACCTGTGGACCAGATGTGTATTAGTTCAAATCAGTGTTAGTTTTAGTTATTTAATCTTCTATCTATCTCTATCTATTGCCAGACGCCTCAATCCCGTTTGGGGTGGCCACAAACAAATCGCCTCCAAGTCGCCCTGTCCCCCGCCATTTCACTGCCCTGCTCCCAACTCACACCCCCCTCTCTCATATACCTCTCCACCCCATCCCTCCATCTCATCCTCGGCCTCCCCCTCCCTCTTCCCCCCTCCACCTCACTCACATACATTCTCTTCGTCAGTCTTTCACCCTCCATCCTCTCCACATGGCCAAACCATCTCAGTGTGTTCTCATAACGCTTCCTATCACATCCACATCCACACCACAACGCTCCTTTATATCCTCATTCGTCAGCCTGTCTCTCCATGTGACTCCACAGGCTCCTATTAAATAACTCATTTCCACTGCTCTCACTCTTGACTTGTGTCCTTCCAACAACGTCCAAGCTTCACTTGCATACGTTAGAGTTGGTATCACAATACTGTCATGTAGTAACTTTTTCACTTCGATGCTCACTTCCCTGTTTCTTATCACTGCTTTCAAAGAACCAGCAACCTTTCTTCCCTGCTGTGCCCTTTCAAGCACTTCACCCTCCAAACCTCCATCCTTACTCATCACACTACCCAAGTACTTAAACGTACTCACATTTTCCAATTCCTCACCATCCAACCTCGCTGTACATTCACTGGCTTCACCTCTCTCAAAGACCATCACTTTACTCTTCCCTACATTCACCTTTAGATTCCGTTTCTTACACACTCTCCCAAACTCATCCACCAAGCCTTGCAGCTCCCCTTCGTCTTCACCCAACAACACAGTATCATTTGCAAACAACAGTACAGGGAGTTTCCAAACACTATCCTCTCTCACCAGGGCCACTCCAACATCCACTACCCTACCTTGTACCTCTTTTATTACCCCCTCCATGTACAGATTGAACAACCATGGAGACATGACACATCCCTGTTTCAACCCAACCTTCAAAGCGTGGACTCATTAGACTGCTCAGATTCTGTTGGGAATGGCACACAGTTGCGGAATTATATCGCCAATACTTTATCCAAATTTCCCATACAGGGTGTTGCATGAAATGTTTGACAAACTTCAGAAAGTTGTTCTTGGGGCAATTTTTGAATTGCTGCATCAACCTGTGTGTGTGTGTTTCATCTTTTCGAGTGCTTTTATTCTCGTTGTCATCCGGCGGCATATGACCCTGGTTGTTGTATCGCCAGATTTTATTGTATATACTTATTCAGTTCAATTTACCCTACCCTACTCTTCTCAACCCTACACTAGCCTACCTCAGCCTACCCTACCCTACCCTGCCATTGCCGACCCAACTCTACCCTACTTTAACCTACCCTCCCCTGTACAGCCCTTTCACCACTACATTACTTTTCCTGTTTTCTTTTCTCTACCTTCGGATGATTTTCTTCACCTCTACAGTAGAGAGAAATTTCGAACTGGAAGGGTTAAATACTGCCATCATCAACCCCATCTCTATCAGGGGATCTCCTAAGCTGAATAAAATCATGCTGTCAGCTAGGACAATGTAAATAAGTTGTTCTCGGCTTGAAAGATTAAATGATTCTGTCCCGTCATCCTAAGAGGGTTTTCTGAAGCTGTAGGATATAGTCAGAAGCTAGCAAAGAGTAAAAGTGACATCCGCAGACCGAGAGCTCTGCGTCCAGCGCTCCGCGGTTCAAGTCCCAGAGGTGGACAGATGTTTTGACATGTAGACGTTACCAGGGCGTAGCTTGGTGGCCTACCCTTTAATATTCTGGACTAATGGTGGTCTAGCCTCGTGCACCTGCGCTCCACCACATAAAAAAAGAAAATAAAAAGGAAAGCCAAGGGTCATGAATGAACTAAAGGACTGAACTATGCGGGGAAGAACAAAAATCGTAGAGAAGATCGCCCCAAATTTGATGAGACAGTGTAGTATAACTGAGTGAAATAGGCGTTGGATATGACGGAACTAAACGGCAGTTATACCCACCTCTCTTCTGTACCCTACACTACCCTGATTCAGCCTACCCTACCCTACCCAGCCCACCACCACCCAGCCCTCTCTTACCCTGCCATAACCTATCCTACCCTCCCCAACGCAACCATAACCTACCCATGCTTACCCTCGCCTGCCCTAATCGACCCACCTCTATTCAACCCTGCCATAACCGACCCATCCCTACCCTACCTCGGCATAATCAGCCCAATCTAACCTCACCCTGCCAAAACCGACCCAGTCCTACCCTACCCTGGCAAAACCGGCCCAATCCTACGCCGTCCTGCCAAAACTAACCTAACCTTACCCCACCTGGCCATAACCGACCCAACGCTACCCCACCCTGCCACAACAATCCCATCCCTACCGTACCTTAACCAAACCAGTCTTATCTAACACAGATCGAGTCCCGGAGGTGAACAAAGGTTTTTATATCATATAGACGTTTTATATTTAATATTTTGCAACTTTCAGAGGCATTTACTCAGCTTTAGGAGTCTTATGGATAGGCTCAATCAAACGTATCGAACCTCCCATGTTAGAAAAAATAGCTTACAGAAATGCGTCTCGTACAGAAGAGGCGGAATGGACAGATCGAGTGACTAAGATATTGAATTATGTATATGAGTGGTTTTGTTGTTATTACTATTATTATTATTATTATTATTATTATTTCAGGCAAATGTCCCAGGCTTCTAGACCGGCTGACTAGCGAATATTATTAAGTCTCCCGTGGCTCCGTGCTCCTTCCACTCAAGAGCCTGCACTTCACGCATTCCACGCACAAGATGGCGCCACCGCTGCATTCCTGCGAAGACGAGAGGTCAAGTGGACGACACTTGCTTTTTGTTTGTTTGTTTACTGTAATTGCTTAAAGTTGTGATCCCTCCAACTTGAATGCTCAGTTGTAACTATAGATAACTAGAATACGATGCTAGTCACGAAGAAGGGCTATGAAAGGATACAGAGCTCGTAGTATTGGCTGGATGAATCACTCTTGCATGATAATCAAAGACGGTGAATAAAACCCACACTTGTAGACGAAGAATATAATTACCAAACAGTTTCGGTGGACACTGCCACCATTTTCAGTGGTCAAGATAGTGAGAGGGAGTGACATAATGACTATTCAAGGGTTCCTTTTTATGCGTGTGTGTGAAAGGGTGGGGTAATGGTGAGGTGGGGTGGGGTAGATTGTAAGCGGGGATTAACCCAAGGGGGATTTTGGGGGGGACATTACAGGTCAGGTGTAATTCCTATCTGACCTTACCTGTGTCGTAGCAGGAAGGAATTACACCTGACCTGTCCGGTAATGTCCCCCCCAAAATCCCCCTTGGGTTAATCCCCGCTTACAATCTACCCCACCCCACCTCACCTTTACCCCACCATTTCACACACACACAGGCATAAAAAGGAACCCTTGTATGGTCAGTACGTCACTCCCTCTCACTATCTTGACCACTGAAGATTGTGGCAGTGTCCACCGAAACTGTTTGGTAATTATATTCTTCGTCTACAAGTGTGGGTTTTATTCACCGGCTCGTAGTATTTTTTTCTTTTAACTAAGATACATAATAAGCTGCAAAAATACGAAAATACGAGCTTACCTAATGTAAATGAATTATAGTACGTTCAAGATGGAGGGAAGGCATTTTGTATTTTGTTTGTGATGTTATAGTGTCTCTCAGGATCCTAGGATCCTCTCTCGGCTGAACCAAATTGTCTGGCGTCAGCTGGAACATGATGCTAGAGTTATGTCGGTCGTGAGGGGGTTAATGGTGACGGTATTGACACTGTCAGGCTCCTATGACTCACTCAGTCGAATAAAATCGTCTGAGTCAGCTGGAATGGGGTACTAGAGTTGTCCCAAGCACCAGAGGGTTAAGATTCTTAACCCTCTGGTGCTTGGGACAACTCTAGTATTCCATTCCAGCTGACAGACGATTTTGTTCGGCTGAGTGAGTCATAGGAGCCTGACAGTTACTACACTGTCACCATTAACCCCCACATGACCGGCATAACTCTAGTATATCATGTTCCAGCTGACGCCAGACGATTTGGTTCAGCCGAGTGGGTCTGGGGCCTGGGGGGGACACTAAATGAAAATATCCAAAAAATATTAAAGGGGGGGCTATATCAATTTTGCCACAGGAGGTATACCAAAATTGGACTTTTTAATAAAACCCCCTCCTCTCTCACTCCCTGTGTTTTGTATATGTCCCTCTCTGTCTGACTGTGGTGTGTCTGTCCCACCCTCTGTGTGTGTGTGTGTGTGGCGTGTCTACTGTGTGAAGATGGCTGTGTACGTGTCTTGGTGTGTGTGTGTGTGTAGGTGGCTGTGGCTATGTACGTGTCTTGTGTGTGTGTGTGTGTGTGTGTGTGTGTGTGTGTGTGTGTGTGTGTCTTGATGTGTGTATGTATGTAGTAACGTGTGTGTAAGTGTCTTGGTGTGTGTGAGTATGGGGCCTTGTGGTTTTAAGGAAAGCCTGCTACGCAAACTTCCCTCAGCCACATTTTAAAGAAACCTCTATCACACCGGGACTTGAACCCGGGTCCTCCTGATCAGCAGGCCAGCACCATACTGACCATGCTACCGCGGCCCCATTAGGGTAGCGGCTAAAACTTCTACTGTATTTTATTTCTTTACATGTTACAAAAAATGGGAAACTGAACAACATGCACAGACTAAACTAAATTGTCATGTACCTATTAATGTCGCTTTAGGAGGAGATATTTCGAAATTTCCTGAGCTACTTGGAATACCTAAGCCTGCAGTTTAATGCTAATCATGAACAAGTGCTATGGAAAGAATATAGAGCAGTTGCTACTTATATAAAGGGAGAAAGTAAAAACTGCAACTTAGACTGCTATCCAACGGCAGGACTTTAACGATTAACCATATATTACATAAACTTAACACACTGAGTGACACAGAAACTAAACATATGATACAAATTCTTTAATGAAACTTATAATGAGAGTACAAATGACAAAATATACACTGCACAGGAAGACAGTACAGTACTCATTGGTCATACCTTCGGTGAGAACTGAGAATGAAAGCCTATCTGTTGTACCGATTTATAAACGGAAGAGATGAATCGCTAAATTTGATCCATAGTAAAAAATAATAATAATGAATACATAAAACAATAAAGACAAATTATTAGACTACATGTCCACCCTAAACTGACAAAAACCTGGCATCTCTCTACCTTGAATGCTGAGCTGTTTCTAGAGATAAAGACTAGATTATCATGCAAATCACAATGAAGATCTATGGGGAGGATGCAAAACCATAATACTGTCTTATTCTACCACTTAGATACAGGAACTAAGCAGCAGAAGGACTAAAATTTGTCAAGGTGAGCCAACTACAATGACACAGATGAAGTCTGAGATTATATAATGTGTAATCATGAACTGATTGCATCATTCAGTAAAGATTACAAAAGGAAAAGCTATCAAATCTGAAAGTGTAAGTACTATACAAGATATGATTAACCTTGTACATCCATATTCTGAGATATGCTTCCTATATCATAGCCTACACACAAATTCATCCCCCTCAACAGTAATGGTATATTCCTGCTGTCTCCTGACTTCCAATCAACTTATGAAACCTCTCTCCTAATTACAGTACAGTAATATGTTAATGAAGGCTGCTAGTAATTACCTTCAGTATGATAATTCTTATTTAAAGGTAGCAGCAATGGTTAATGAAGGATGTAAGGTATGCAGTCCTTCCAGTTCAATATACTATATCTCCAATCAGGCTTTATCCAGTGTCTCTCCTACACATGTTAATACCTTCAGTCTTCACTAGTTTAACTCACAGAGCAGGGATTTTTTTTTTTTTCATGTCATCTCATGATTATATTTAGCTTTGTATAGACTTCTGGAAGTGCAGGGGTTAGGCACAGCCTCACTGAACTCCTGCAATAGCAGAGACTTTGCATAAGTTGAATAAAATTGCCTTCTGGCACTATGAATAAACTGAAAAGGGCATCACGGGATTGCAAGAGTTAAAGGGACTCGCGGAGTTTATATCCCCGATGTAAACAAACTACCCATTAGTTTTTACACACATCCCCTCATTTTTTCCAGCCAATTAACCTACTATGCCTGCCCATGTACAGGATCACATTCGACCTTAAAACCTAAACAGTTGGTGTGAATATCGGGGGATTTAAGTAGCACTGCTTACTCGAGTTTAAAGGGACATCTTGGTCACCTGGAGATACACACCGCCGTATATCATCCTTATAGCTAATAATTACAACTTACATCAGCCGACTACACCTCTCGATAATGACAGCAAACACTGATAAACACATGGGCATAAGAATTACCATAATATTATAGAAGTAGACTAACACCGTAAAGAATAAAATCTTCACTCATCTCCAGCATCTCTCAACGTTGCTCCCATAATGCACCAGTGACGTCACACTTCAAATTAAACATTTACTTATTAAATTTTAAGAAGAAAATTTCGTGAATATATTATCAGTCTTTTAAACGTTAATTTTCGTTCAAACTGAATAGAGAGGTAAGTAAAGTGTTTCTTGTTAAATTAAAGATAACCCCATGAATCAGTGGCATCATCATCTCTCTCTCTGAAATTCCATACAGAGTACCAGAGTAGGATCACTATTTACTGTCCTGCCGATATATCTCTACAGTTTTACAAGGGGATTTAAAAATAAACGGCCTTGTGGTGGTGGTGGCAGGGGATAAAATTTTGCGATACCAGTCTCTAATCTGCTGCCATTCCCTACAGAACCTGAGCATAATAGACGAGAAATTAGCCCAGGTTGATGCAGCAATTCTTAACTCAAAATTGCCCCAAGAACAACTTTCTGAAGATTGTCAAACATTTCATGGAACACCCTGTATGGGAAATTTGGATAAAATATTGGTGAAAGAGAGAGAGATTGTCCAGGTGCTTGAGGGTGCGAAAGTGGATGTATGTGGAATAACTGTAACAAAATGGAGAGGAGAAAGTGTGAGAGAATGGGAGTATGGATGGGGTATTGCAGGAGTAGGTGAGAATGAGAGGGCAAAGGAAGGAGTATGTATAGTTGTGAGTAAAAGATGGAAGAGTAGCATAAGACAGTATGGATCAGTTGGGTCAAGGATTGTGTGGGTAAAGTTGAAAGTTGGAATACAAATGTGGGCGATTGTGTGTGTGTATGCACCAACGCAAGATCGTGCTAGAAGAGTGAGAGAAGAGTTCTGGACAAATGTGGAAGTGTGCATGGAAAAGTTTGGAAGGAATGAGAGAGTGTTTTTGATTGGTGATATGAATGGTAAAGTTGGGAATGTGAAGGTGGATGGAATAGTTGGTGAGTGGGGTGTGCCTGCTGAGATAGATGAGAATGGGAGTGCGTTAGTGGACATTTGTGCTGGGAGGGGGTTGGTGATAGCCAATACCCTCTTCAGGCATAAAATGATCCACAGGTATACATGGCGAGTGATGAGAAGGGTGGGTGGTGAACTGAATGAAAGGAAGGCAATGATTGATTGTGTGTGTGTGGATGAAAGGATGCGAAGATGTGTAAAGGATGCAAGAGTGTATAGAGGTTGGGGGAGTGGACTTTCTGACCACTACTTGGTGGTGGCCAGAATTAGGATTCAAGTAAGATGGAGGAATAGAAGAAGGGAAAGACGAGAGGAAGGAGTAGTTGCAAGGAGAATGGAAAGGTTAACAAGAGGATGAGAAAAAGGCAGAGTATAAGAGAGAAGTAGAGGAACGATTGGGCAAATATGAATTGGAGCAGATGGGAGACGTGGAAGGTGTGTGTAGGATATTTACAGAAGAAATATGTGCAGCATGTGATGTGGTGTGTGGAAGGAAGAGAAGACGGAGGGGGGTGCAAGGAACGGCGTGGTGGACTGAAGAGGTGAGACAGGCTGTGGCACAAAATAAGAAAGCATACAAAGAATGGATGAGAAATAGGGGCGTGGAAGAAGTTGAGAGGCGGAAGAGAGAGTTATATGTAGAAAGAAAGAAAGAGGTTAAAAGATTAGTAAGAGAGAGTGGATGAGGAATTTGGAAGGAATTTGAGTGTAAAGTGGAGGGACTGTAAGAAAATGTTCTGGAAAGAGGTGAAAAGAGTAAGACAGGGTGGAAGTGAAGTTAGCAGGGGAGTGAAAGATAAAAATGGTAGATTACTAGGGGAGAAGGGAGAAAAAATGAGCAGATGGAGAGAACACTTTAAGGAATTGTTGAACATAGAGGATGGAAGTAATGCGAGTATAAGTGGCTGGGGAATGGCTGGGAGGAGGAGGGAGGTGAGAAGACAGGAAGAAATCAGTAGGATAGAAGTTGTGGAAGCAATGAAGAAAGTTAAATCGGGGAAAGCCCCAGGAATTGATGGAGAGTGTGGTGAAATGCTGAAGCATGGGGGAGAGATAGTAGTAGAATGGATGTGGAAGATGTGCAGATTGGCCTGGGAGGAAGGTAGAGTCCCGGAGGATTGGAAGTCAGGTATAATTATTCCCTTGTACAAAGGAAAAGGGGAAAAAGAAGTGTGTGGTAATCAAAGGGGCATTTGTCTTCTTAGTATAATAGGAAAAGTGTATGGTAGGATACTTATTGACAGAGTTAGAGAAAGAACAGAGAAATTAGTTGGAGAAGAACAGAGAGGCTTTAGGAAGGGAAGAGGTTGTGTAGATCAGATATTCATTCTTAGATCTTGAGTGGAAAAGTTTCTAGAGAAGGGAAAGAAGTTGTATGCGGCTTTCATGGATTTGGAGAAAGCATATGACAGGGTGGATAGACAACCATTGTGGAAAGTGTTAAGAATATATGGAGTAGATGGGAAGTTGTTGAATGCTGTGAAGAGTATGTACGATGGTGCGAAGGCTGCAGTGCGTGTGGATGGTGAACTAAGTGAATTTTTCTCTTTGAAAGTTGGGTTGAAACAGGGATGTGTCATGTCTCCATGGTTGTTCAATCTGTACATGGATGGGGTAATAAAAGAGGTACAAGGTAGGGTAGTGGATGTTGGAGTGGTCCTGGTGAGAGAGGGTAGTGTTTGGAAACTCCCTGTACTGTTGTTTGCAAATGATACTGTGTTGTTGACTGAAGACGAAGGAGAGCTACAAGGATTGGTGGATGAGTTTGGGAGAGTGTGTAAGAAACGGAATCTAATGGTGAATGTAGGGAAGAGTAAAGTGATGGTCTGTGAGAGAGGTGAAGTCAGTGAATGTGCAGCGAGGTTGGATGGTGAGGAATTGGAAAATGTGAGTACGTTTAAGTACTTGGGTAGTGTGATGAGTAAGGATGGAGGTTTGGAGGGTGAAGTGCTTGAAAGGGTACAGCAGGGAAGAAAGGTTGCTGGTTCTTTGAAAGCAGTGATAAGAAACAGGGAAGTGAGCATGGAAGTGAAAAAGTTACTACATGACAGTATTGTGATACCAACTCTAACGTATGGAAGTGAAGCTTGGACGTTGTTTAAAGGACACAAGTCAAGAGTGAGAGCAGAAAAAATGAGTTATTTAATAGGAGCCTGTGGAGTCACATGGAGAGACAAGCTGACGAATGAGGATATAAAGGAGCGTTGTGGTGCGGATGTGGATGTGATAGGAAGCGTTAGGAGAACACACTGAGGTGGTTTGGCCATGTGGAGAGGATGGAGGGTGAAAGACTGACGAAGAGAATGTATGTGAGTGAGGTGGTGGGGGGAAGAGGGAGGGGGAGGCCGAGGATGAGATGGAGGGATGGGGTGGAGAGGTATATGAAAGACGGGGGTGTGAGTTGGGAGCAGGGCAGTGAAATGGCGGGGGACAGGGCGACTTGGAGGCGATTTGTTTGTGGCCACCCCAAACGGGATTGAGGCGTCTGGCAATAGATAGAGATAGATAGAAGATTAAATAACTAAAGCTAACACTGATTTGAACTAATACACATCTGGTCCACAGGTCGTGCTGGAGTCTGCTGCCTTGACGCTGCTTCCTTGCCACACTTGTCATACCCTGCTGAAGTTTGATCTGCCCTGCCGTGAGAAGCCTGACGGTGGTGTGGTGTCTTCCCCTACTCTGAGATGCCTGGTGGTGGTGGTGGTGGTGGCGGCGGCGGCGGCGGCAGGGTGTCGTGTCTTCCCCAGCCGTGAGATGACTTGCTGCTGCTGCTGGTGATCTGCCCTGACCTGCCAAGAGAAGCCTGGTGGTGATGGTGTGATCTGCCTTGCAAGTCGGGTCGCTCCCCTCCAGGATGTTCTGTGGACAAATGCTACTTTTGAATGCATATTTTATATTGCTGTCTCTGTTAATGTATTCTATACTGAAGTGTTAATAATGAAAACTTAAATTTTCTGTCTTGTTTCATTACCTTTTTAACTGTGGCTTTGACTTAATATAGGTGATAAGAATATTGCGCTCTGCAGTCTTGTGTGTTCTGGGGATGGCTTTTGTGATGAGCTAAGACATTCTGATCGCTTCACCAAATTACTGCTCAGCCGTGTGATCAGTGGACATAAAAGATTATACAATACAATGATATACAGGTAAGCATAAAAAAGGTTATGGGAATTCTCCACCATGCAATCAGTGAACCTAAATTAAAGCCTATATTATAAAGCTAAGCCTGAAGAGGGTTGTGGGAAATAGATAATGATGCAGGGTAGACACTGGTAATGTTCACTGAGCCGTGCCCGCAACACACAAGAACTGGGTGGCGTAATATATGGACCACCTTGTATAATGAAAGGCCGTAAGTGTGTGCTGACTCACAAACGTGCCACCAATGCCCCGTCATAACTATTACTGTGTCTTGTAGGAAGCACAAAGAAAACAGGCCACAGAATACCTCCTTGTCTCTTGTTCCTCCTACACAAACATACACGCCTTTCACTTTAACTTGGCACAGAGTTTTATTTAAAGCATACCAGAATGTCAGGCAGATCAGTCGCAGAAGTAGACAATACTACAGCCCTACATTCTTTCCACAGCACTCATTCGTGACTAACATCATATTCTAGTGATAACTATCGCTACTACTCGGCAAACTGTATGGAAACTATAAGCTATCTGTCTATCCATCTATCTATAGCCAGACGACTTAATCCCGTAAGAGGTGGCCACAAACAAGTCTCCTCTATGCCACCCTGTCCCCTGTCATTCTGCATCACTCCCCCTAATTCACACACACCCTCTCTCATATACATCCCAACTCCATCCTCCACTTATAAGTAATACATTAAAACAACCGTGAATTACTGCCGCACAAGCTGAGCCCTAATCTTACCCAACACAAACACGAAGAAGCTTTAAAGAACAGAAAACAATACCTTGATAGCAGAAGACACTAAGACCACAAGTACTGACAGCCTACACCAAGAAACATAACTAATTTCAGTCAGAGACCAAGTGAATATGAGAGGCACACAGTTCATCACTTCAGCTCAAGATCCGTCCCACCTTTGTAACCTTATGTTGCATCATCCTCTCCACAAACAAAATCGAACAACCGCCCAACACTACACAGAGTATCTTTGCAACATATCCCCTCCTCCACCCGACTCTACACTTCCCAGACACATTCACAAACTCACAAACACCCCAGCCAGCCAAAACTTTCTGCCAAACACATACATAAACACACAGACACCCCAGCCAGCCAAAACTTTCTATACCAAACACATACATAAACACACACACACCCCAGCCAGCCAAAACTTTCTATACCAAACACATACATAAACACACAGACACCCCAGCCAGCCAAAACTTTCTACCAAACAGCATCCTTCATGTGCCACCACCAGACATACACCCTTCAGACACTACCGAACCCAGAGACACGAGTACACCAACCTCCCCTGTTACAATACTAACACAAAATATAATACACATACAATCCCCTGTGTTCATACTGCAAAGTGGCACCACCACACCACAGCACACCCACTCACTTCCTGCACCACACCACCACAACACAGACAATCCTTCAACATAACACTGGGTTCACATCCAGAGGAGCCTAAGATGTAACAAGAACAACAACAACAACTCAGGCCAAGTAAGAGTGAAACGAGTATAGTTACGAAAGGAAAATTATTTTGAGTTATTTTGTAAGCGCTTCGGGTACATTGAGTTACAAGGCCGCAGGGAACGAACTGCATACCGAGGGTTATAATACTGTGGCGGCTTAGGGGGCTTTATACCACCTTTTCTTCAGTGATTTACTGTTCAAGCGAGCGAGCGTACAGAGCAAGCGAGCGAGAACACTATGTGACATGGTATAATAGGGTGGCAGAGAACAGCGCCAAGACTGTGTTGTCTAGGGAACTATTAAAGCCACAACGGATCTATGGACATCATTAGAAACCTAGTAAAAAAATAACAGGAGTTACTTGAGGGACTTTTCTCAAAATTTGCCGCGCCAGTTCTGATAAGAGGAAAATAAACGTACCAAACTGAGCACCAGAACAGAGTTATTTTAGTTTTTAAAACTACTGCTGATCTGTTCAGACAGCTGGAAAGCTTATGAAGAAGCAATTGATACTAAAGTTAAATAGACTTAGCTTTTAACATCAAGCAAGATGGATGGATGGATGGATGTGGAATCGTGGATGCTTGGACCGATGGTAGAGTTCCTGCTGTTTCGTCCTTCCACCTGCCGACAAAAATCATCATCAATATCCTCCTCCTCATCATGATCATTGCTGTCGTCGTCATTATCATCATCATCAATATATACACCGTCATTCTCATTATCATTACCATTCTCATCATCATCATCATCATCATCAATATCATATTATCATCATCACCTACCTATCTATCTATTTATCTATATCTGTTTATCTATAGCCAGACGCCTTAATCCCGTAAGGGGTGACCACATGCAAATCGCCTTCATGATGTACTGTCCTCTACCATTTAGCTCAAGTATCCCAGTCATATGTTTCTTCTCTTTCCCTCCATCTCATCGTCGGTCTCCCCATCCCCCTCTATCCTTCCAGCTAACTCATGTGCGCTCTTCTAGTCATTTTCTTATTCGCCATCCTCTCCACATGGCCAAACCATCTCGAAGTGTTTCTCTTAACGCTTTCAGTCTCATCCACATCAGCATCACAACGCTCCTTCATCTCCCCATTTGTCTGTCTGTCTCTCTATGAGACTCCACATGCTCCTCTCAAGTAGCTCATTTCCACCGCTCTCACTCTTGACTTGTGTCCTTCCAGCAAGATCCAAGCTTCACTTCCATACTTTAAAGTGGGAATCACAGCATGCAGTGCCCTTTTTTTTCATACTTTCATCCTCAGTTCCCTCTTCCTAATCACTGCTTTTTAGAGAACAAGCAACCCTCCTTCCCTGACGTATCATTTCAGTCACTTCATCCTCTAATCTTCCATCCTTATTCATCACATTACATAAATACTTAAATGCACTCATATTCTTCCATTTCCTGGCTATGCAGCCTCACTGTGCATTCTGTAACCTCATACGTTGAGAGGTTAAAGCATCACCGCCATCAGCATCAACATCATTATCACCATCAATATCATCACTATCAGCCTGTGACACACCACTGCATGATAAGGACCCTCTCACCTTTCTCCACTCTGATCCATTGATTGTTAACTTGTTCCGTCCTTGCTCGGTAGATCTGCATCATATGATCTCTCCATCTTGTCTCTTCTGTGAAAGACGTGACACGAGGTGTGTGTGTGGAGTTACCTGAAAACAATATCAGAATTACTAGATGCGGGAGCTTCAGGCCCCTTAGGTTAATCTCCTTGGTTTGGTATGGTGTCGTGTGGTGGTGGGGGATTGTGTGGTGTGGTGTTGGGAGGATTGTGTGGTCAGGTGTGGTGTGATGTGGGAGGGTGGTTGTGTGTGGTGTGGTGTGTGAGGGTGATTTTCTGTGCTGTGGTGTGGTGTGGTGTAGGAGGAGGATTTTTTGTAGTTTGGTGTGGTGTGGGAGGGTGGTTTTGTGTGGTGTGGTGTGGGAGGGCGGTTATGGATGGTGTGGTGGGGGAGGAGGATTTTTTGTGGTGTGGTGTGGTGTGGGAGGGCGGTTATGTGTGGTGTTGTGTGGTAGGGGAGGAGGATTTTTGGTGGTGCGGTGTGGGTAGGTGATTTTGTGTGGTGTGGGAGTGTGATTTCGTGTCGTGTAGAGTGAGAGACTGGTATGGTGTGGTGTGATACGGTGTGGGAGGGTGGTATGGTATGGTGTGGTGTGAGAGGGTGATGGTGTGTGACAATGTGTGGAACGTAACTTGGCTTAACTATAATCTCTAAAGCCTATATGAGTACAACATCTCTCATCCGAAAATGATTAGTGAGAAGCAGACGGTCAGGGCCGGTCCTAGAGCTACTGTGATAAAATGTAGAAAATCATGTGTTGTATCCTTAAAATAAAAAAGAATATGTGAAGTTAATTCTTCTCTTTAAATAAAGACCTTAATATATGTATTACTTCACTCATATTCATCCACTTCCTAACGATACATAAAGAGACGGTGATCAGTGACTTATGGAACCCTGTGCTGTGGTCTATGGGATGTAATAAGCTTTTCAGAATATTCCGTAAGTGTCTCTTAATTGTATAGGTAAAAGGTCCTATATTTTTGGCCTAATATTTACACTTGAAATAAAACTATGAATGTGTGGAAATAATTCTGCCATTTGAATAACTATGGTATCATCAACCAAGATATACATACACGAACAGAAGCAAGCACACACACACACACACACACACACACACACACACACACACACACACACACACACACACATGCCCAGTCACCAAAACACGAAGTTAAACAGAAAGGAAAGGGAGAGGTGACTCAGCCAATGACTTGAAGATCGTCGTCATCATCGTCGTCGTCGTCGTCATCGTCGTCGTCGTCTTCGTTGTCGTAATCATCACCATCATCATCTTCCTCGTCGTCATCATCATCATCATCATCATCATCGTCAGCAGCAGCAGCATGTCATCACCAGCCCAACACTGTTAAAAATGTAGTACAGAAGTTATATCAATATCATCACCATTATCATCAAATACATCACTATCATCTAACCATATTCTAGAGTTTGCATCAACATCATCATCAGCAGCAGCAGCAACATCCGTCTTCATCATCATCATTATCATCATCATCATCATCATCATCAGCCTGTGACACACCACTGCAGGATAAGGACCCCTCTCACCTGTCTCCACTCCGATCCTTTGGTTGTTAGCTTGTTGCGTCTCACCTCGGTGGATCTGCGAGTATCATCTCTATCTTGTTCTCTGTGTGCCTCATCCTCTCACTCCATCTCTGGTCTGCCATTTAGTTACGCTGGCTGTCCATGCGTTACCTGTTCTGTGGAAGACGTGACCTGAGGACTGCGTGTGGACTGACCTGTAAACAAGAGGACAAATATACGTGTGTTGCAGCATCACTACTATACCCTGTTCACTCTAACTTGGCTTAAAATTGCAATCTCTTTCTTCAATATTGTGTTGTGACAAGGGGTTAACACTAGAATGGTGCTAGTCATGAAGAAGTGGTATGGAAATGATGTAGAGCTGTAAGTTTAATTCTTTTACTGAACTACCGGAAATAAGCTGCAAAAAAACGACTATCTCGGCCTTGGTAAAATGAAGGAACACCACCACAATATACGCGTACGTGTGTGTGTGTGTGTGTGTGTGTGTGTGTGTGTGTGTGTGTGTGTGTGTGGTGCGAGGTGCCTGTGTGTTACCATGGTAACCTCCCGACACCATCACAGTTACATACACACATTTCCCCAACAGCAAGTTCCATTAGAGAGTACTGTGTGTGTGTGTGTGTGTGTGTGTGTGTGTGTGTGTGTGTGTATGCGCTTCAGGACAAAATAACTTACATACAATAATTTTTTCCATCACATTGTCCCTCTGAAATCTGAATCGCACTTATCAGTTTACATTCAGGTCCCAAACTGTACTGTTGGGTGGACAGGGACAAGGGGGGCAGGCAAACCTAGTCCACCAGTCTGATCGGCACGAGAATCAACAGGACGACACTCACACTGCTATTTCACTGGTGCTGAGACACCAACATTGAGGCGGTACAAGGCAGAGTTGCCGTGAATTGCACACTGGTTGTGACGTCATTATTGCACACGGTTTCGTTTAGTAACCAGGATGACAGAGGATGTATTGTTGGTATAACTACCATAAAATTTGGTATACTGTGAATACTGGAAGAGAGGGTATAATATTATTAATGATGTCAGACCTATTATGATTCAAGTGTAAGGACGTTAAATGATTAAGAGAGTTAATAAGTCAGCAAATGTTGATTAATAACAAGACAGGAGACAAGGAAGTTTATCCACATCCAAGTTTTCTAGTATATCAACTGTACACGATTTACAACATTGTTTCGGTATTTCTTTAATATTACAAAGCAAGTGTGGACTGCTAATGGTTGGCACGTGTCTTGTAAATAATATATACATATATTTTTTTATGATATCGCCGGGTGGGTAGAGGTAGACTGTTCCACGACGTATTCTTCCTTGTTTTAAATGACAGTATTATAGACAAACGCTACATGTTCGTTGGTTTAACTGTGAAGGGTCTAAATAACAATACATGTTAGTTCCTCACAATCATGACAAAATCCCCCTTATTCCTACAAAATAACGTGAACAACTAGTGTGGACGACGTCCGCCTGCCCACATCCATGCTCGTCGTTCATTTGTTATTCCACATTAGAAGACGATTTTCCACAAAACGGCAGCACTGGACTACAAGGCCTCCTCATCTCCCTCACACTAACATCCCCCTTGACTCATCAGAATTACGTCTAGTAGCCTTATA
>NW_027644554.1:87500-92500 GCF_032717465.1 Coenobita brevimanus
TCATCCGAAAATTGTTAGTGAGAAGCAGACGGGCAGGGCCAGTCCTAGAGCTACTGTGATAAAATGTAGAAAATCAAGTGTTGTATCCTTAAAATTAAAAGTGCATAATTCTGTGAAGTTAATTCTTCCATTTAAATAAAGGCCAAAATATATGTATTATTTCAGACACTCATATTCATCCACTTCCTAACGATACATAAAGCGACGATGATCAGTGACTTATGGAACCCTGTTATGTGATCTATGGGATGTAATAAGCTTTTCAGAATATTGCGTAAGTGTCTCGTAATTGTATAGGTAAAAGGTCCTATGTTCTTGGCCTAATATTTACACTTGAAATAAAACTATGAATGTGTGGAAATAATTCTGCCATTTGAATAACTATGGTATCATCAACAAAGATATACATACACGAACACAAGCAAGCACGCAAGCGCGTGCGCACACACACACACACACACACACACACACACACACACACACACACACACACACACACACACACGCCCAGTCACCAAAACATTTGAGGATAAACGAAATGGAAAAGATGATGTGACTCAGCCAGTGACTTGAAGATCATCGTCGTCGTCGTCATCATCGTCGTTGTCGTCTTCATCTTCGTTGTCGTAATCATCATCATCATCTTCCTCGTCGTCCTAATCATCATCTTCATCGTCAGCAGCATGTTACTGTCATCCCAACACTGCAAAAAATGTAGAACATATGTTATATCAGAGTCATCACCTTTATCATCATATTTATCACTGCCTTCTAATCAAATTGTAGAATTTGTACGTGAGTCACATCATCGTCATCATCATCATCATCATCAATGACATCATCATCATCATAACTGTCATCATCCCACCTGTTTCATAGAGTATATAGTTTCATACTGCTATAAGAGTGTTAATACTGTCTCTATTAACTCTCTTGATCATACAGGTCTCTTTACCAGCGCTATCCAAAAATAAATTGTGTGTGTGTGTGTGTGTGTGTGTGTGTGTGTGTGTGTGTGTGTGTGTGTGTGTGTGTGTGTGTGTGTGTGTGTGTGTGTGTGTGTGTGTGTGTGTGTGTGTGTGTGGTGCGAGGTGCCTGTGTGTTACCATGGCAACCTCCCGACACCATCACAGTTACATACACACATTTCCTCACCAGCAAGTTCCACTAGAGAGTACTATGTGTGTGTGTGTGTGTGTGTGTGTGTGGTGCGAGGTGCCTGTGTGTTACCATGGCAACCTCCCGACACCATCACAGTTACATACACACATTTCCTCACCAGCAAGTTCCACTAGAGAGTACTGTGTGTGTGTGTGTGTGTGTGTGTGTGTGTGTGTGTGTGTGTGTGTGTGTGTGTGTGTGTGTGTGTGTGTGTGTGTGTGTGTGTGTGTGTGTGTGTGTGTGTGTGTGTGTGTGTGTGTGTGTGTGTGTGTGTGTGTGTGTGTGTGTGTGTGTGTGTGTGTGTGTGTGTGTGTGTGTGTGAGCATTATTGGGACAGCCATTGTAACATCCAGGCTCGGCGTCAGACAGGGGTCCCCAACATCTTGTTTATTGTTTATCATTTTTGTAAACAGCATGATTATGTTGATAAAGTCCAATTGTGGGCCAGATGGTTTTTTACAGTGGCTTTATCTCCTTGTCCTTATGGACGATACTGTTCTTCTCTCGACAACGCGACGCGGGACGGAACATAAACTTACATTTCTGAATCAGTTCTGTGTAAATAATGGCATGGTTGTGAATAATATTAAGACCAAGTTCTTTGCAATCCATGCGTCAGTGAGCGATCGTGGGCCATTCTGCGTTGGTGATATGGTCGTGCAGTGGTGTGACAGGTATGTGTATCTAGGCAGTCTGTTCACAAGCGACGGGACCCTGTCGTCCGCCATTACCGCCCACGCACAAGCAAAAATGTGCCACATTCTGAAATTTGTGTCATTTTTGGAAAAGAATATAGACATATCATTTTATGTTAAAAAGAAAATGTTTGAAGCAGCCTTAATGTCAACCATCCTATATGGCTGTGAGTCCTGGTTCAATGGGAACTTGAGGCCAATGGAAAAATTGTATTGGGGTATTAAACAGCTGCTGGGAGCTCGTATGACGGCGTGCACGGACGTTTGTCACGTGGAACTCGGGTGCCCGCCACTGAAATCTTTCGTACTAGCAAGGCAGAGGAAGCTTTTCCAGCGACTGTGGGGGGAGAGGCGCGGTATGCCTGATGACCCGTGGGTGCACGCCGTCAGGCTGACCATGGCGGCTAACACACCAACAAGTAAACACATTAAGAGTTTAATTAATAATTCTGTTGATGATGTTAAAGTCGGCATTGAATCTTTAAAGCAATCAATTTCTAACTCTACATCTTCTAGAAGCCTAATTTATAATGTGTTGAACCCTACTTTAACAGTTCACGAGATTTATAAATGTTGTGGTAAAACTAGTGAGGTATACAGAATGGCATTTAGTCGGCTGCGGGTAATCAGTCACAATCTGGCTATTGAGACGGGCCGTTGGAATCGGCGTGGAAGGGGACGTCTCCCGGTAGCAGAGCGGTTCTGTCCATGTGGTGCTGTGCAAACAGAGTTGCATGTACTGGAGGTGTGTCCACTGACTCAGCACATACGTACAAGATATAACTTTACATCCTGGAGTCAAATCATTGGTGACGATGCTCAGTTTCCTATTGAGGAGATAGTGTATAAGGTCCTTTCCTGTTTTGGCTAGTGTGTACTATAATGTTTACCATAACCTATGTTATTTAAAGTGTATTTAATTCATTTTGTATGCTCTTATTCTAACCATGATATATCACTGGGAAATTATTTTCGTAAAAAACGTGATTGGTGACATTGTAGTTACATTTCTAATCAGAAGTGTAATGATTTCCATCTTTCATTAAGGCTATATAGATGCACTGATCAACCCTTTAATACTTCGCTTGTTTTGTGGACCATAATTGTTTGCTAATATCTGATGTGCTGTTTATCATGTTAAGGTTTATTGTTGCTTGAAATGTTGTATGTGTAACTGGATATTGTGGTCAATAAATACTTACTTACTTACTGTGTGTGTGAATGTGTGTGTGTGTGTGTGTGTGTGTGTGTGTGTGTGTGTGTGTGTGTGTGTGTGTGTGTGTGCGCGCGCGCGCGCGCAGGTGCGTGCTTGAGTGCGTGCGTGCGTGCGGGCATTAAAATGTCCGAGCATCATTGAGCCCGTGTGTGTGTGTGTGTGTGTGTGTGTGTGTGTGTGTGTGTGTGTGTGTGTGTGTGTGTGCATCATTGTGTGCGTGTATCTATGTGCTCGTATCTGAGTGTGCGTGTATCAGTGCCTGTGTGTATCAGTGCCTGTGTGTATCAGTGCCTGTGTGTATCAGTGCCTGTGTGTATCAGTGCCTGTGTGTATCAGTGCCTGTGTGTATCAGTGCCTGTGTGTATCAGTGCCTGTGTGTATCAGTGCCTGTGTGTATCAGTGCCTGTGTGTATCAGTGCCTGTGTGTATCAGTGCCTGTGTGTATCAGCGCCTGTGTGTATCACTGTGTGCGTATATTAGTGTGCGTGCGTGCTCTGATCAGTGCTTGTATCAGTGTTTGCGTGAATGAATACGTGCGTGCATTAGTGTGTGCCTGCTCCGTGTGAGCGTATATAGTGCGTACATGCCGCAGCGTGTGCGTGCGTCAGTGTGTACGTGCTGTGTACGTGGTCAAAGTGTACGTGTTCAGTATGTACGTGTTCAGTGTGTGCGTGTTCAGTGCGTGCGTGTTGAGTGCTTGCGTATTGAG
Source organism: Coenobita brevimanus (assembly GCF_032717465.1). Classification (NCBI taxonomy): domain Eukaryota; kingdom Metazoa; phylum Arthropoda; class Malacostraca; order Decapoda; family Coenobitidae; genus Coenobita; species Coenobita brevimanus. The sequence continues at coordinate 91,282 of NW_027644554.1, forward strand.
TCCGTACGTGTTTAGTGCGTGCGTGTTTAGTGTGTGCGTATTCAATATGTGCGGGTTTATTGTGATTGATAATGATGATGATGATGATGATGATGATAATGATGACTGAGGTGTCTGGCAGTAGATAGTAGCAGTAGATAGATGATGATGATGATGGTGATGATTTTTTCTAGTTCTTTTTAATCCGAAAACTTTTCTGTTATCAAGGATGATTCTGTACTCTACTCCTTTCACCTTAACCTGGCCCAAATTTTCGTCCATTTGCAGTTTATTTCACGCGTCTCAGTTGCGTCTTTGAAACAGCACTTGTTCGTGACTAGCATAATATTCTATTGTTACAACCCTGCATTCGAGATGAAGAAAATGCAATTTTAGGCCAAGTTATAATAAAATGAGCATAGTGAAGGGGATGGGATGGAGGGATGAAGTAGAGAAGTATACGAGAGAGGCGGGTGTACGTTGGGGGAGGGCAGCGAAATGGCACGGTACAGGGCGACATGGAGGCGATTTGTTTGTGGCCACCCCTTACGGGTTTAAGGAGTCTGGCTATAGATATCTAGACAATTTGGACTATAGCTCTAGGTGACGATACACGACGATTAAAATTACATTCATTTCCCTTATTTTCTACAATTTCTTTGGCCTACAACGCTTCCTGGCTGACCGTAAGATATCCCCGTGTCCTAATTTAGTCACCTTAATGGCCAAAACAGCAAAACCCAACACTTGCAGCAAGAGGAGAAGCCTACACACCATCACTACCCTCTAACCAGCAAAACGACGTCTATTGCCCTCATCTGTTGAATCTATTTGACCTATGACACTTCCTGGTTGGCAGGAAGATACCTCTGTGTCCTATCTGAATCATCTTAACAGCAAAAACAGCGAAATTTAACCCCAAAACAGTAAAATTTAACACTTACATCAGGAGACGGAGCCGACGAAGCCTCACCCTCTTATCGTCCGAGTACCACTGACTGACCAATGGAATGCCATGCTTGTTCAGCCCAGAAACTTGTGTGAAACTTTACCCAACTACTTTTACATCCACTGGAGGGCATGGAGACCCTCTCATCTTCAGGGTAACTCTAGCATTTATTCTAGCTAATACCAGAGGCTATTATGCACGTGTGAGCTATTTATAAATGTCTGAGAGCGTTAATGCTGTAAATATTAACCCTCCAATGATCATGACAACTCTAGTACTTTTATTTTATTA
>NW_027644554.1:95000-130000 GCF_032717465.1 Coenobita brevimanus
AGGCTGGGCAGTTACAGCTAACTGAAGAACGTGTGCAAGTAGGTAGGCAAGAATAAACGTAAGTAGGTAGGTAAGTAGGTAGATAAGGAAGCATGTAAAGTAGGTAGGTATTTAGATAGGTAGGTAGGTAGGTAGGTAGAATGGTAGGTAGGTAGACAGAGAAATAGGTGGGTAGGTAAGTAGGTTGGTAGGTAGGTAGGCAGGTCGGTAGGTAGGCAAGAGTAAAGTAGGTAGATAGGTCAGTAGGTAGGTAAGGAGGTAGGAAGGTAGGTAAGTAGATAAATAGGTAGGTAGGCTGGTAGGTAAGTAGATACGAAGGTAGGTAGGTAAGTTAGTAGATATGTAGGCAGGACGGTAGGTAGGCCATTAGTATGTATATATGGAGATACCTAATAGACAACAGACAGACGGGATGGATGAAAGGAAGGAAGGAAGGAAGGAAGGAGGGAAGGAAGGAAGGAAGGAAGGAGGGAAGGAAGGAAGAAAGGAAGGATGGAAGGAAGGAAGGAAAGAAGGAAGGTAGGAAGGAAAGAAGGAAGGAAGGAAGGAAGGAAGGAAAGAAGGAAGGAAGGAAGGAAGGAAGGAAGGAAGGAAGGAAGGAAGGAAGGAAGGAAGGAGGGAAGGAAGGAAGGAAGGAGGGAAGGAAGGAAGGAAAGATGGAAGAAAGGAATGAATGAAGCAAGGACCCCTCAATCCCCCCCACACACACTTTTTGGAGCCTGGGGGACAGAGTATCTTTTGTCCCCCCCACTTTTCTAGGTGAGAATTTTCAAGATGAATAACTCTACGCCGTTTTTTTTTTCCTTAATGGAAAAATCCTTTCAATGCAGCACAGTACAGTTCAGGTGATATGAAAATCATTCCCTGCTGAGAGGGGCAGGTGGCGTGGTCACCTGAGTCAAGGATTAAGACAGTTTAATCCCAGCAGATGTATTTTTACTTAGGTCAGTCTTGACGTATGCACCACCCCTGATGCCTGAGCCAGTGAGAATCAAACTAAAAGAATAAGTAGTGGAAAACAGAATTTCTACTGCCTACCACCACAACAGTAGTGCAAAACAGAATACCAGACTGGGGGTGGCTGCAGCAGCGGGTTTGAATTTATGCATATGTGCTAAGTGGAGAGAGAGAGAGAGAGAGAGAGAGAGAGAGAGAGAGAACCGCAAAGGAAAATAGAAAAAAACGATACGAATGTGGGAAAGTGTGTGTGTTCGGGACACTCACGCCAGATCTCGAGTTTTCATTGGCCCATCCATTCCGCTATTTTTCTTCCAGCAGCCAATCAAAATACAGGGTTTATTTCCGAACATAAACAGATAGTATGGACGCCATTGCATCTCGTATGGTACTTGCTGTGCCGATGTGTGGTATAATTCATTATAATTTCATAGGTTATTACGCAAAATAGCTGTAATTCCTTATATGCACTGAGAGATAAAGATAGCAGGTAAATGATGCACCAAGAGTATAGCGTTGACAGTCATTTTTTCAGTACTAAAAGTGCTCAAGAAATTTGTGGTAGAGAAAAAAAAAAATTGCGGTAGAACGGAGGGAAGTTAGCATGCAGGTATCGATAATACTACCATCTACGAGAGTACCCTGATGACCAAGGATACTAGTGACATGGAGATGTCTTTGCTAGGGCAACTCCAGTGCCTTCTAATTTATTGCTGGTGTTTCCATTTTCTCTCTAATGAAATAGTAGACCTCTGGTAACATTATGTACTGAGTGTTTTTACATACTTGTCCTCTGAAAGGATTATTAGCTATTAACTTAAAGTAACTTCAAGAAAGCTGTCAATATGTGGGGAAAAGATAGTTTTTCTTTAAGACATTGGAACAAATGCGACAGTAATGATGTCAATTTATTTCTGATGACATAAAACATCAAATCTAGGAGAATTTGTGGTGACATATTATGGGGAAATATTCCAAGTGTTTGCCCCCCCCCTGGTAAATTTCCTGGATACGCCACTGGCTCACCCCCCCTCTCTCTCACATACCTCCATCCCATTCTTCCATCTCATCTTAGGCCTCCCCTCCCTCTCCTCCCCCCCTCCACCTCACTCACATACACTCTCCTCGCTTGTCTCTCGTTCTCCATCCTCTCCACATGGCCAAACCACCTCAGTGTATTTTCTCCTAACGCTTTCTATCACGTTCACATTAACACCACAACGCTCCTGCACTTCCTCATTTGTCAGTCTGTCTTTCCTTTTAACTACACATGCTCCTTTCAATAATCCTCTCTCCAACCCCCACCCTCAGCGAAACATATTTCTCATTTGCAATGAGCCTGGTATGGTGTGGGTAACAAGACACCCTGGCACCGCGGAGCTGGGCATCACACGTACACACTCCCCGCCTGACATTAGGTGACTGAAGGCGAGGGAGGGGGTAAGGTAACCGTTGGTATGGCAGATGCGATCATGCGAGTGTAGACGGCTTGGCGCCATGGGCTAACCGTCGGAGATGTACACCCAACCTTTGCAAGAGCGACACTGAGGCTCGACGTGTTGAAAATCACCATGTCACCAGGGCTCTCACAACAGTTATGAAAATCCCTAGGTTTGGTGCAAAAAATCCCCAGATTGGACAAAAAAATCCCCAAATATAAAATACCAATATAAATGTACTTACACATAGAAAAATACTATTTTATGAAATAATAACACAATTTTTTTAATACACATGAGGTATATTTTTTTCAGTATCAAGCATCAGTTACGTAAATTTAATCAATGAACCAATGAAGAGTATAAATTATAGCTCTGCTTTGGTTACAGGAGACAGTCTGCAAATTGATAAAAATAAATTCAAAAAGCCCTCACTCAGTATTGTTTTACCAAAGTGAAACCTCTGGGTCTAGGAACTTGCAGAATAGGCCTACTAAAATGAAATTAAATCCTATTTCTGACTAGACGGCTGAAAGATAAAAATGAAGAAAAACATGAGAGTTAAAATAAAGGCAGCAGAAGTAAAGAATGAATGGAGAGGTGAAGAAGAAAGATGGATAAAAAAAAGTAGGAAGATAGGAGTAAGAGAAGAAAAAGAGTAAGGGAACAGAGTAAAAAGAAAGACAGATATAAATAGCTGAAGGAGATATGAAGGAAGAAAACACTAATAAATAGGCTGCATAGATATAAATTAATGAAGAGAAGAAAGGGGGGAATGAAGGCGAGAAGTAAGTATACAGACTATTATCATCATAGTGTAAGAACAGAAGAAATAAGGAAGCTGGAGAAGACCAATTGCTTCACACAAGGCAGGAATGTAAATGAGAGGAAATTATGGCTAACTGAATGGGAGAGAAAGATAAGGGAGAGGGAATAAAGATATAAACAAAGAGAGAGAGAGAGAGAGAGAGAGAGAGAGAGAGAGGAATGATTGAAGGAAGGGGATCAGTTATGGAGAACAAGTTGAAAAAGGCTGGTTTACTTTCACTCCATATGACTAAAAGAATCACAGTTTCAGGTACAACCCAGGAACTGGTTGATTTAATCCAAATTAAAGCATCAGTTTAACAAAAGTAATACTGTAACGTGTAATATGCTCCTGGCACTAATTTTCAGCAATATATTGTATATAGTATGATATTCTGTATATGTATAAAAATATATGTAATCCATATAAATAATTATTGAGGGCATTCTATGTCAATTATAACACATAATAAGCAAAAATCCCCAAATAATCACTAAATATGACCAAAAATCACCAAAAAATCCCTAAAAATACAAAATCCCTAAGTTTGTCACTAAATGTACTGAAAAGTTCCAATCTAGGGACAAAATCCCTAAAAGTGAGAGCGCTGCATGTCACTGCATCAGCCTCGCGTGATGGTGACAGGCAAGCAGCGTGGAGTCAACCTTGTATGTGCTGCCCTCGCGCGGCGATGACACTCCAGTGGTGCCACTTTTACAAATATTGTGGGTAATTTCAGACTCAGATTTTGAAAACTGTACAGTACTGAACGTAGGCAAGACCATGGGAGATACTACATACAACTTAGATAACAAAGTAATTAGAAAATCGGAATGCGAGAGAGATCTAGGAGTTATGGTTAGTAAGACCTCAACCTAGGCACCAGTGTATTGATGCTAGAAATAAAGCAAATAGGCTCCTACGATTTATTTCGAGGAGCAATTTTGCAACTTTATTTAGCATTAATAAGGCCACATTTAGACTACGCCGTGCAATTTTGGTGTCCGTACTATTGAATGGATATAAAGTCGCTTGAAAACGTACAGAGAATAATGACAAAAATGACACATGATGTTCGGAACCTGCCACATGAAGACAGACTAAAAAGACTAAATTTGCACCGACTAGGAAGACGTAGAGTAATGGGAGACTTAATTGAGGTGTTTAAGTGAAGGAAGGGAATAAGTAAAGGAGATATTAGCAAGGTACAGAACTTAAAGTGGGCATACAGGATAGAACTAGAAGTAATGGTTTCAAACTGGAAAAATTCCGTTATAAGAACATAAGAACATAAGAAAAGAGGATAACTGCAGTAGGCCGGTTGGCCCATGCTTGGCAGCTCCTAGAAGAGTAACTGAACTACTAGAATGATATAAGGATAGCAAAGAAGATATGAAGTGCTATGAAAAGGATGCAAAGCCACTGCACTGTATTTTTCTGCCACTGAACTGTGTGATATAAGCTGCAAAAAGACAAAAACCTAGGCCAAGTTAAGGCAACAAAAGTATAGTGTGTAGTTCACACTTTAAATCCATAAAGATTTTTGTTCATTCTCAGCATACAGTAATAATTGTCATAGCTCAGTGGCAGAGGACGACTGTACTTAAGACTGAAAATCATTGAGGATCAGCTAAGTTAAACTACTGCTTTCTCAAAACAAAAGGTGTCAGTCAGAAAGGTAGTCCCACAAGAGGTGAGGCGAGGTGTTAATGAGAGGTATTTCCGGGGGTGGGGTGGGGTGGGGTGGGGTGGAGGCAGGTGTGAGGTAAGGTGTGAGGCTGAACCCCATGTGATTATAGTGCTCCAGGCTGTCTATTAATATCTATATTTATTTATCTATCTAGCTATTTTTAAACCTATCTATCTATCCATCTACCTATCCATGTCTACCTATCTGTATATCTATCTATCTGTAGTTCTATAACATTTTCTCCTTCTCTCTCTCCCCCACAATCTCTCCCCACTTCCCTTCCCTAGCTTCCTCCCCACCTCTACCTCCCATTTTGTCTTCCACTCCCTCCACTTCACCTCTCTCCCCCCCCTCCCTCTCTATCCCTCCTTCCTCCTCAACTACCCCCTTCCAAACACCCCCAGGGCCTCCCCCCACCCAACACCCCAGGGGAGGAAGACCGCCCCTGAGATTTACCTGATAACCCACGTGTACCTTGCCTACCTCACCTGTTTTACCTGTGTGTGTGTGTGTGTGTGTGTAATTCATCATATGTACACTATTACAATATGCCTGTGTGTACGCCTTTGTGTGTATACGTGTGCGTCTACAAATATGTGCGAATATCCTAAGCAATAATAATATTCCCTTGTGAGTTGCCAAAATAATATTACTACAACAATATCAACGTTAATTTACAGTAATGGGATTTATGGAGAAACAAACCCGCTACATAAATACATAAAGCGCTACATACATTTACAAATCTAGCTGAAAGACTTAAACGCATTATTATTATTATTAAAGTATTTGTTTAGATTTTACTGCTTAATTCTCTGTCTCTCTGTCTGTCTGTCTGTCTGTCTGTCTCTCTCTCTCTCTCTCTCTCTCACTTCCTGATAACCCACGTTCACCTGTGGCTTCGTCAGCAGGTTAAAGTCTTTTGCTTCCTATCTCTCTCTCTCTCTCTCTCTCTCTCTCTCTCTCTCTCTCTCTCTCTCTCTCTCTCACACACACATACACACACACACACACAGATGAGGCCCCAGATAAGGTCCACCACTTCACACTCATTGTTTGTTTTCACGTCCACACCAATGACCTTCTCTCCCTCTCTCTCTCTCTCTCTCTCTCTCTCTCTGTTAACCCAGTATTTCTTTTATATGTTTCTCTGACTTGGTCATGTTCTCTCTCTCTCTCTCTCTCTCTCTCTCTCTCTCTCTCTCTCTCTCTCTCTCTCTCTCTCTCTCTCTCTCTCTCTCTCTCAAAACTTTACAATCTCAACACCTTCAGTCTTTTCACCTCCAAGTAATTTGTCTTCCCTAGGGTCATTTTCGCTTCACCCCCCCTATAAATCTTGCCCTCCTACAGCGTCCCCTTCAGCGTCTCAGGCGGAACAAAGGTCAGGGGAGGCGTAACAAAGGTCAAATGAGGTCTTATCTACGTTTAAACTCCGGGATTAGGACAGTGGGGGTGGTGGTGGTCGGGTCTAAAGTAATAATGAAATAGATCATCTAGAGTAATAATGAAATTGATCATCTAAAGTAATAATGAAACTTTATCTAGCATTAGTAAGGCCACATAGATCATCTAAAGTAATGCTGAAACTTTATCTAGCATTAGTAAGGCCACATTTAGACTACGCAGTACAATTTTGGTGTCCTTACTATAGAATGGATATTAATTCGTTAGAAAATGTACAGAGAAGAATGACAAAAATGATACATGACGTCCGGAACCTGTCATATGAAGACAGACTGAAAAGACTTAGTCTGCATTCGCTAGAGAGGCGTAGAGTAAGGGGAGACTTAATTGAGGTGTTTAAGTGGATGAATGGTATAAATAAGGGAGATATTAGCAAGGTACTTAAAGTGAGCATACAGGATAGAACTAGAAATAATGGTTTCAAACTAGAAAAATTCCGTTTCAGTAAGGAAATAGGTAGAAATTGGTTTGGTAATAGAGTAGTAGACGAATGGAATAAGCTACCTAGTAAAGTAGTTGCTGCCTCTTCCATTGAGAGTTTCAAGCATAGGCTAGATAAGCATATGACTAATAAGGGGTGGATATAGAATAAAGAAAATCTTATAACCAATACTATTTCATAATTTTCCCTTTTCAGGTTACACTGTGATAGTCTCTATTCTCCTTTCACACTTTCCTGTAAAATGTCCACGCCAGTTTTTCTATACGGCGTGGTGTTCTTTCTGACTTTTTCCTGCCGGCTTCGGCTGGAGGGTTTGGAGGGCGGGGGAGAGCCTTCTTCTTTGCTATCCTTATCTCATTCTAGTAGTTCAGTTACTCTTCTAGGAGCTGCCTAGCATGGGCCAACCGGCCTACTGCAGTTATCCCCTCTTCTTATGTTCTTATGTGAATGCTAAATGGTTCACGGTACTTCTCTCTCTCTCTCTCTCTCTCTCTCTCTCTCTCTCTCTCTCTCTCTCATGGTTTAGGCCTGTCACCCATTTTTCTTTACATCTCAGGTACACAAAAGGAAAATAGAGTCTGTGTAACATTCCTTTCATTTCTGGGTACTGACCGGGTGGGGGAGGGATTAGGGAGGTGGGGGAGGGATAAGGAGGGTGGGGGGAGGGAAGGAGAGGTGGAGGAAGTGGAGGGAAGGTGGGGTAGTGGAGGGAAGGAGGCAAAATGGAGGGATGGTGAAATGGAAGGGTGTGAGAGAGAAGGGTAGGTGAGAAAGGGAGGTTTGGGAGGAGGTGAAAGGAAGAAAAAGAAAGAAATGGAGAATGGAATAATGAGAGAGAGAGAGAGAGAGAGAGAGATTATGGAGACGAATGAGAACAGCAAACCAAATTACCGAAGGAAGAAAGGATGGATGAAAGAGGGAGACGAAAAGAAAAGAAAAGAATGAAGAGAAAGGCAGGAAGGAGAAAGTGAAGGAGAGAGAGAGGCCAAGGAGGAGGAGAAGAGAGATTAAGACAACAAGAGGGATTAAGGGAGGGAGAGGGAGGTATGGAGGAGGGAGAGGGGGAGGGAAGAGAGGAGGGAAAAAATTTAAGAAATAGCCAGAGTATAAACGAAGAAGGAAGAAGTGAGAAACAATGAAGAAAGATAGATTAATAGACAAATAGTTATACACAGATAGATAGATAGATAGATATATGGACTGACTGAGAGAGAGAGAGAGAGAGAGAGAGAGAGAGAGAGAGAGAGAGAGAGAGAGAGAGAGAGACGAAAGAACAATTCATCTTATACCAAAAAATCCAAATTGCATCTCTCTCTCTCTCTCTCTCTCTCTCTCTCTCTCTCTCTCTCTCTCTCTCTCTCTCTCTCAATACCGCAAAGGAGGAGGTTGAACTGTTTGCTCGACATGTGAGTTTTATTGCGGGTTGAAGGATATTGACGAGTTTGTGTGTGTGTGTGTGTGTGTGTGTGTGTGTGTGTGTGTGTGTGTGTGTGTGTGTGTGTGTGTGTGTGTGTGTGTGTGTCTGATCTGATGGATGGTGAAGAGATGGAAGGCTGGATGGTTATGTAAGGACTGATGCATTAGAGAAACCGCAGATGCAGACAGAGATCGAGTTGGTTTATGTCTGTATGTTTATGTATGTATGTATGTATGGATAGATGGAATAGAAAAATATTTACTAGTCAATTTTCCACCTGATTTTTACCTGTGTGTACGTATGGATGTCTGCACGTATTTATATGCATGTCTGTATGTACATAAGAACATAAGAAGAGAGGATAACTGCAGTAGGCCGGTTGGCCTATGCTAGGCAGTTCCTAGAAGAGTAACTGAACTACTAGAATGAGATAAGGATAGCAAAGAAGAAGGCTCTCCCCCGCCCTCCAAACCCTCCAGTCGAAGCCGGCAGGAAAAAGTCAGAAAGAACACCACGCAGTATAGAAAAACTGACGTGGACATTTTACAGGAAAGTGTGAAAGGAGAATAGAGACTATCATAGTGTAACCTGAAAAGGAAAAATTATGAATTAATATTGGTTATAAGTTTTTCTTTTTTCTATATCCACCCCTTATTAGTCATATGCTTATCCAGCCCATGCTTGAAACTCTCAATGGAAGAGGCAGCAACCACTCCACTAGGTAGCCTACTCCACTCGTCCACCACTCCATTAGCAAACCAACCTCTACCTATTTCCCCACCGAAACGGAACCTGTCTAGCTTGAAACCACCATTTCCAGTTCCATCCTGTATGCTCACCTCAAGCACCCTGCCGACATCTCCCCTATTTACACCCTTCATCCACTCAAACACCTCAATCAAGTCCCCCCCCACTCCACGCCTCTCCAGCGAATGCAGACCCAGTCTCCTCAGTCCGCCCCCACATGACAGGTTCCGGACGTCATGCATCATTCCTGTCACTCCTCTCTGCACATTTTCCAACGAATCAACATCCACTCCACAGCAAGGACACCAAAACTGCACTGCGCAGTCCAAATGTGGCCCTACTAATGCTAGTTAAGAACAGGGTAGAGACTGGTTTTGCAATAGAGTAGTAGATGAATGGAATAAGCTACCTAGTAAAGTAGTTGCTGCCTCTTCCATTGAGAGTTTCAAGCATAAGCTAGATGAGTATATGACAAACAAGGGGTGGGTATAGAAAAAAAATCTCATAACCAGTACTAATTCATTCTTTTCCCTTCTCAGGTTACACTATAATAGTCTCTATTCTCCTTTCACACTTTCCTGTAAAATGTCCACGCCAGTTTTTCTATACGGCGTGGTGTTCTTTCTGACTTTTTCCTGCCGGCTTCGGCTGGAGGGTTTGGAGGGCGGGGGAGAGCCTTCTTCTTTGCTATCCTTATCTCATTCTAGTAGTTCAGTTACTCTTCTAGGAGCTGCCTAGCATGGCCAACCGGCCTACTGCAGTTATCCTCTCTTATGTTAATCTCCGGCACAACTTCCTACCAACAACTCTGAGAGAGAGAGAGAGAGAGAGAGAGATTCTGCACATTTATAGCCTCGTTTTTTGGAGAGGAAGACGAGAAAGAAAACTCTCTCTCTCTCTCTCTCTCTCTCTCTCTCTCTCTCTCTCTCTCTCTCTCTCTCTCTCTCTCTCTCTCTCTCTCTCATTATTTGTCTTGTCATTCTATCTTTTAGCATTGTGTTTGCCTCCTCCCCCTCCTCTCTCTCTCTCTCTCTCTCTCTCTCTCTCTCTCTCTCTCTCTCTCTCTCTCTCCTTCATATCATACATCTCCACATGTCTCCACTTTGGCACTAAGACCCACCGTCCATACTGAATACACAAAGGAGTACAAAGGAAAGCAAACAGCAACAGACCTTATCGTCCTTTCGAGGCTGTTTGTTAGAGAATAGACTATGACTACGAGATCTAACTCTACATGCTGAAGGGTAAAGATAGTAAAGCAAGAAGGTTCACCCCGCCTCCAAACCCTCCAGTTAAAACTGGCAGGAAAAAGTGAGAAAAACCACCAAGTAGCATAGAATAACTGATATGGAAATTTCATAGGAAAGACTGAAAAGGAAAAGTTACATCTATAATACTGTATCAATTTCATCTATAAGGTACCACGCTAGGGCTGTCTCATACAGGACCGGTGTATTGGTATTAGCGGGGGTATTTTACTGTTAGGAAGCTTCCTAACACCTCTTCCTGACCGATTTATTTCTGCTTCTGCTCCGTTACTATATTCTACTCATGCAATCGATGACGATATGAAGACATAGGAAGCCAACCAGGGGATAGTAATGAGTCGTTTAGAGAATAAATCGGTAAGGAGGAGGGAAAAACACTGTTGGGAGGAGACTGGTATGTAGGGAGAGTACGGTTTCTATAGGGTCACACACACACACACACACACACACACACACACACACACACACACACACACAACCCCTACCCCGTCGCTCCGGAGGGCGTAAATGCATGCATTCAGACATATTTATACATACAGTATATACATGCATCATATATATATATATATATATATATATATATATATATATATATATATATATACAGTACATAGAGAGAGAGAGAGAGAGAGAGAGAGAGAGAGAGAGAGAGAGAGAGAGAGAGAGAGAGAGAGAGAGAGAATAAACTGGCTTAAACCAACACCAACAGGAGCATCGCTCATTGTGAAAACATTGTTCACCTGTGTCAAGATTTTTTTTTTTTTTTGATCGATTGAAGGCAGGTCTGCTAAGTTTATATTTTAGAATAAAGCATTAGAATGGCCATACAATATACATCTCAAGCCAAAAGCAATGCATTCCGTCGGACAAGCAGACAAAGCAGCTGGAAGGTGAGGTGAAGAGTCAAGATGCAAAATATAGAGGAAACAAAGGCAAACATTCTCTGAGGCTCACACTGCGCTCAAGTCCCTGGGGATTGTCATGGAGGGCTGAAGGGAATCACAGGTCACAAGATCCACCTGTCCATACTTGCCACTCCTTAACCCTTTCTTCCCTATGTTGCTCTCTCTCTCTCCAAATACACCACAACAAATGTAAGCAAAAACGAATATATATATATATATATATATATATATATATATATATATATATATATATATATATATATATATATATATATATATATATATATATATATATATACCTGGAGGGAATGCATATACCGGTAATGACTTTATTGACGTGGAACAAAGTGTACAAGTCCTGGAGTATGATAGTGAGAGAGGGGCGCGCGCACACACACGCACACACAACTCACACACGCGCACACACACACACACACACACACACACACACACACACACACACACACACACACACACACCAGAATATATTGTCCCTTGAGAATTAGCCTCCCTCCTCAGGTCACACACACTCTTGGCTGCCTTTCATTTTAACTTCCTTCTTCCTTATGTATTATGAAACTTATCTCTACATCAAATCCTTTATCAATACCCCTCTTATGTTTCCTTTTTTCGCTCGAGGGAGAGAGAGAGAGAGAGAGAGAGAGAGACAGAGACAGACAGACAGACAGACAGACTGACAGACAGAGACAGAGACAGAGAGAGATGAGTTGAAGGGGAGAGGTTGATGCAGGACATTTAAGGTTATTAAATACGGCGATGAATTACGGATGACTTGATGAGCCTTATAATGGGATACTGACTGCATAAGTACAGCATGATAAATACAGTATTTTCCTTTGTATTTCAAAACCATGAAAAAAGAGATTATAAAATATAATGAAAACACATCACAACAAAATGTTACAAAAAACGTACATACATACATACATAGAGAGAGAGAGAGAGAGAGAGAGAGAGAGAGAGAGAGAGAGAGAGTAGCACCAGGCAGGTGAAGATGTCTTTCCAGATTAGACGATACACCTGTACTGGTCATCAAATGGACTCCTAACCTCACTCACGCACCTCCCACCCCACCATCCATCAATCACAGACATTCCAGTGGGAAGAGAGTGGGATGAGCTTCTCCGCCACCTCTCGCTGTCGCCACTTTCAGTCTTTGGGGGTTTCATTTCTTGGAAAAGCCAAATCTGCTGTGTGTGTGTGTGTGTGTGTGTGTGTGTGTGTGCATGTGTGTGTGTGTGTGTGTGTGTGTGTGTGTGTGCATGTGTGTGTGTGTGTGGAGGGTGCGTGATGGGTGGCATACGGATATCTGTGAGGGGAGTGTTATGGAAATGCTTGTGTTCATGGGCGCCTACGTGTGTGTGTGTGTGTGTGTGTGTGTGTGTGTGTGTGTGTGTGTGTGTGTGTGTGTGTGTGTGTGTGTGTGTGTGTGTGTGTGGAGGGTGGGTGATGGGTGTCATACGGATATGTGTAGGGAGAGTGTTATAACCGATATAATTTAGCCCAGTCTCACCTAACCTATCAATATTTGCTCGAATTGAACCCTGCTTAACCTCGAATGACCTAATCCAACCTAAATCAACCCAGCCTAATCTAGCTTAACCTCACCTAACCCAGTCTAATTGTATTTAACCTCACAATCTCACGTAACCTCCCCATACTTAACATAACCTATTTTGAAGCAGCCAAACCGCATCTAACCCTACCTAATCCTACCCAGTCTCACTTAACCATACCATACCCGACCTAACCCAACTCAGTCAAGCCTAAAATGACCTAATCCAACCGAACCTAACCCAGCCTAACCCAACCAAATAAAACCCAACCCAAAACCTATCAAAACCGACGTATTCTAAAGCAATCTAACCTAATCCGTCTATATCTAGTCGAACTGAAGCCAACCCAACCAAAAATTACCTAATCAGACCAAACCCTGCCCAAAGTGACCTAACCTAACTTTCGATCGGCTATACATTCGCTAAGAAATTTTGCTGCCGCCTGAAAGTCTACGGATGTCACATTCTAAGTTTCGCCCGTTCTGTGTACAGTACTAGTATGAGAGAGAGAGAGAGAGAGAGAGAGAGAAAGTGTGTGTGTGTGTGTGTGAGTGTGGGTTTGGCGTTGCGTGTGTGCAAGAGATAGAAAAACCCAACTGTCGGTGTGAACCAAAAGGCAGGAGTGGCCATAAAGAATTTTCATGTACACCATTGGGGCTCCTCCACTTGATTCATAGGCTACGCCTTCGCCATCAGACGTAAGTGATACCGTTATAGGAGATCCCTGGCCACAGCAGACCTACTCCCCACAGCAGACCTACTCCCCACAGCAGACCCACCCTCACAGCAGACCTACTCCCCACAGCAGACCCACCCTCACAGCACACTCAGGCATATGTGTAGCTCTGGTGGGCTAGAACAGTAAGTGCTTCTGTTATACAAGACCCCTGGCCATTGGAATCCTTCTCTACTCCAGTGTATGCCTGGCTCGATAAAGCTGGTTCCTGCAGCCTCTAAGATAAGTACATATGAAGTGCCATTGAAAAGAGGTGTAGGTGTTGCCTCGTTTGTATCTTCATAGTGTTCCACCAGGTCGTCGGCAGATGTCTAGGATGCTACTGTGAGAAACATCGAGATCAATGGTTCAGCCTGTTACAACATTCCTTATACCTGGCCCCTGCAGTACCTTTGACAAACAGTACTCCCTTTACCTGGCCCTTACAGTACTTTATTTACCTGGTCCCCACAGTACCTTTCACAGCAGTCCCTTTACCTGGCCCCTGCAGTACTTTTGACAAACAGTAGTCCCTTTACCTGGCCCCTGCAGTACCCTTCTGTCTACCACCACACTGCTAGCCTCACATACTCCCATAATTCGTATGCTGCTGCACTACCTTATCCTGTACTCCTGTCTCCCTACATACATTCTATCACACCAAGCCCCACCATACATACTCAGCTGCCCTTTTGTGCACTCTTCGGCTCACCTTCCCCAACTGCCTCTGTTTTTGAGCTAAAAATCTTCCTGTTGTTTCTGTTTCACTGCCTGTTCTTCTAGCTGGAGGGATTATATAGTGTTCTTTAAATCTTAACTAATGACGGCAAGGTTAAGACACACACACACACACACACATACACACACAAATGTATATTCAATGGCGTATGCACTTAAGTGCCACTTAAGTGCTAATTAGGTTCCACTAAGTGCCACTCACGTTTTTTTTTCTTTTTTACGTGTCCGACTCTGGGCAAAGGCTTCAGGGCCTATTTCTTGGAGGCAGTGACCTATTCCAAGGCCCAGTAGTCCTCCTACACCTCCACATGTCACCACTTCGGCGCTAACACCCACTCGGTAGAAAGTTTAATATTTGGTGGTGAGTCGCCAAAAACATTTGATGTTCACTGTTCATGGGACTAGGTTTAAATGCGCGCCAATGTCTTCCCATTCTACATGAGATATACGTACTGTATAGGGGTTCTTTATTTTTCTAACGTATGCTTAAACAGTACAGTATATTTATCCTTTTGCTGCATGTACTGTGTTAGTACCAGTGATGTTCGTGTTCTGTTCATTCTTGAATGCCTTGTTACTGTAGAACAAACTCGTACGAACAGTTAAAGACTAAAATGAACGAAATAGCACTCAAAATATCGTCTGAAATAAAATAAAACATGAGTATCAATATTTACGAGAAGGCGCGCTGATGGAGCGCGCCTGGTCTTTTTTACGCTGTGTACGGTGTTAGTAATCGTGATGTTGGCTGTTTGCTCATTATTTTATACTCATTTTATTGCAGGACAAACACTTACGAAGAAAAAGAGACTAAAATGAATAAAATAGCACAAAAAATAACGTCGAGAATACAGTATACACATTTACACCAGCTGCCTATGTTTTTCACATGTTATTGTTCATTGTGTTATTGTATTGGTAATGCTGTATTCCGTTCAACCTTAAATGCATGTAGCCTTATAGAAAATCACACTGAGAACAATATGATACGTAAATGAATAATGTAGCGCGAAAAATAAGGCCAGAAATAAGAAAAGTATAAACAAATGTGAAAAATTACGCGATGCCTGGCAACCCCGGCTGACCTTGACGTGTACAGGGGCGTAGAGGAACGATGAAAGAAGAGAGAGAGAGTTGAAAACAGAGAATGCTTACTAGGTTAATGGAGGAGGAGGAGAGGAGAGAGATAAGCAAGAAGAAGGTTGGAGCTGACTGAGACAAGAAAAAAAGACGATAAAGAGATTTAAAAAACAGAACGAAATGATGTAAAAAATTTAGGTTCTGCAATTCCTCTCATGCCTTCGTCACTGTACCGTTGTTTATCGTTCAGTGTCTTTATTTGTTCCCTCCCCCCCCCTCTCTCTCTCTCCTGTAATCCTTACCCCCCCCCACAACCCTCTCTCCTCTTCCTTTCTCTCTCTCTCTCTCTCTCTCTCTCTCTAAAACAGGTATTATCACAGCAGAAGCCTGCATCAGTTCAGTGTCAGTTGGATAAGCAGAACTCTTCCCAGCTCCATCCACTTGCTTCTCCTTACTTTTGGCGTATTTTTTAACATTCCTACATGAACCAAATAAACTCGAAAAGCCAAACTTCACACTGTTCCGATCATTGTGTGGCATAACCAACCAAGCATGCACTGTACTATATAAACATCCCATAGTAGTAAGCATCGAGTTGTAACGTGTACAGTACTTCTACAGTATATAGTAGACCTGTCACGTGTGTTGTTAATGCTACCTAACTCAATATTTTAGTCAGATCCAGCCAATGATTCCTTCCACCCGATTTAGGAAGTGTCTTAGAAAGTAATGCTAAAGATTAACCAATACATCTATGAATCATACTTATTAACTGAAAAAAAGATTCATGAGAAAAGCAGACATCAAGCAGTGTTATCCATTGTATTCTAGATTATCTTAGAAATTACTAAAATGGCAGAACTGGGGTAAATGTAATCATCATCATCATCATCCGGACCTCCTTTCCCACCCAAGGGCAGGACCAGTATACAAAAGCTTAATGAAAACGGTGTTAAAAATGAATACTTTAATGCGTGATGAAACTTTTCCATTACAAGTGTCACGCAATGTGTTCAAAACTGCCATAGATTTTACCGTAATGGAAGAACTTTATTTTTTATATATGCTAGGAAGAAGGAACCAAAGGCCAACGAGCCCGCAAAAACTGTTCCTTCCAAGAGAAAAACAAAATACTAGAGACAGCCAAACTGAACTGTGAGCCGAAAGAAATGCAGTCAAGAAAACCAAAATGAATTACCAGCAGCACATGTCTGCCAAGGAGAAAATGGCGAGGATGATGGATTCGTAGTTGTAGTCGACGGCCATCTTGCCCCTCTAGCGCCTGTGACAACTCCCTGGTCCTTGGTGGTGGTGTGGTGTGATGTGCTAAGGTGTAGTGTAGTGTAGTGTAGTGTGGTGTGGTGTGGTTAGGTAATAAGTGTGGTGTAATGGAGCATAATAATCAGTCCTATCACTACCACTCAACCATCCATCCTTCTACGCTTGTCTAGGTCTTCCTGTGTGTGTGTGTGTGTGTGTGTGTGTGTGTGTGAGATGATCGAAGTGAAGAAGTCAGAGGAAATGATAATAATGATGATGATAATGATGATGATGATAATGATGATGATGATGATAATGATGATGATGATAATGATGATGATGATGATAATGATGATGATGATGATGATGAAGATGATGATGATGATAATA
Source organism: Coenobita brevimanus (assembly GCF_032717465.1). Taxonomy (NCBI): domain Eukaryota; kingdom Metazoa; phylum Arthropoda; class Malacostraca; order Decapoda; family Coenobitidae; genus Coenobita; species Coenobita brevimanus. Next base: position 111,898 of record NW_027644554.1, read on the forward strand.
ATAATGATGCTGCTGCTGATGATGATGATAATAATAATGATGCTGCTGCTGCTGATGATGATAATAATAATGATGATTATAATGATGATGATGATAATGTTGATGATGATGATGATGATGATGATGAACGGGTAATTAAGGATCTGTACGTTCTCAAGCCACAGAAAAAGAGCAAGAAGAGTGAAAAGAGCAAAAAGAGTAAAGTAAAAGGCGCAAAAAGAGTAAAGAGAAAAATTTGTATACTAGAGAGTGAAGAGAGCAAAGTAAAAAGAGTGGAGTAAAAAGGGCAAAAAGAGCAGTAAAAAAGTAGAGCAAAAAGAGTCAAGTATGAGTAAAGAGCAAAAAGAGTAAAGTATGAGTAGAGAGCAAAAAGAGTAAAGAGCAAAAAAGAGTGAGTAGAGCAAAAAGAGTAAAATATGAGTAGAGCGCAAAAAGAGTAAAGAAAGAGTAGAGAGCAAAAAGAGTAAAGTATGAGTAGAGAGCAAAAAGAGTAAAGTACGAGTAAAGAGCAAAAAGAGTAAAGTATGAGTAGAGAGCAAAAAGAGTAAAGTATGAGTAGAGAGCAAAAAGAGTAAAGAGCAAAAAGAGTAAAGTATGAGTAAAGAGCAAAAAGAGTAAAGTATGAGTAGAGAGCAAAAAGAGTAAAGTATGAGTAGAGAGCAAAAAGAGTAAAGAGCAAAAAGAGTAAAGTATGAGTAGAGAGCAAAAAGAGTAAAGTAAGAGTAAAGAGCAAAAAGAGTAAAGTAAGAGTAAAGCAAAAATAATAAAAAGAGCAAAAAGAGTAGTGTAATAAAAGTAGAACTGAGCAAAAAGAGTAAAGAGTAACAAGAGCTAAGTAAAAAGAGCAAAAAGAGCTGAGTAAAGAGCAAAAAGAGCACAGCAAAGAGAGCAATGAGTATAAAGAACAAAATGCATGGAGAGCAACGAGTAAAAAGAGCAGATTAAAGAGTATAAAAAGAGCAACGAGTAAAAACAGCAAAAAGTGCAGGGTAAAAAGAGCAGAGTAAAAAGAGCATAAAGAGCAGAGTAAAAAGAGGAAAAAGAGCGGAGTAAAAAGGCAGAAAAAGAGCAAAGTAAAAAGAGCAAAGAGAGCAGAAATAAAAGAGCAAAAAGGGCAGAATAAAAGAAGCAAAAAAGCAGCGTAAAACAAGCAAAAAGAGCAAAGTAAATACAGCAAAAATAGCAGAGTAAAAAGAGCAAAAAGAGCAGGACAAAAAGAGCAAAAAGAGCAGACTAAACAGAACAAAGTAAAAAGAGCAAAGAAGAGAATAAAAAGAGCAAAAAGAGCAGGGTAAATGAGCAAAAAAAAAAAAAGCAAGAGCAGAGGAAAAAGAGGAGTAAAAAGAGCAAAAAGAGAATAAAGAGGAGAGTAAAAATAGCAAAAAGAGGAGAGTAAAAAGAGCAAAAAAAAAACAGAGCAGAATAAAGTGAAAAAAGAGCGGAGTAAATAAAGCAAAGTAAAAAGAGCAAAAAGAGAGCAAAAAGAGCGCAGTAAAAAGAGCAGAGGCTAAAATTATTACTTTCTGTGGCTGAACGAATTAATGTCTAAAAAAAAAACAACAACTTTACAAAAATATATATAAAATTAAAATGGTAACTGGTTTGGCCATAAATATTACCAGCAAAAATACGGTACACAAAACAGCTCATTAGGAGAGGGAGGGAGGGAGGGAGGGAGGGAGGGGAGGGGGTGAGATGAGATGGAGGGAGAGGATGTGTTGGGATACAGAGGGAGGGAGAAAAAGGAGGGTAAGAGTGGGGGCAAGGGGGTAGGGAGGGGAGGGGGAGGGAGTGAGATGAGTTGATGGGGGAGTGAGATGAGTTGATGGGGAAGAGAGAGAGGTTGGGAGAAAGGGAGGGGAGGGGAGGGAAGAGGGGGTGGGATGAGTTGATGGAGAGAGAGAGGGAGTGGGGGCAAAGAGGGAGGGGAGGGGAAGGGAGTGAGATGAGTTGATGGAGGGAGAGAGAGGCTGGGAGAATGGGAGGGAGAAGGGAGGAGAGGGTGAGATGAGTTGAAGGAGGAGAAAGAGGCTGAGAGAACAAGGAAGGAGGAGGGAAGAAGGGAGGGAGGAGGGAAGGAGGGAGGGAGGGAGGGAGGGGAGGGGAGGGGAGGGAAGGGAGGGAAGAGGGGGTGAAATGAGTTGATGGGGGAGAGAGGCTGGGAGAAAGGGGAGGGAGAGAGGGGATGGGGGCAACGGGGGAGAGGAGAGAGTGGGAAGAGGGAGAGAGGGGAGAAGAGGGGGGGGTGAGAGGGGGAGAGATGAGTGAAAAGGAAGGGAGAGGAATAAGGGGCAAGGGGGGAGGGAGAGTGAGAGGGAGGGAGAGTGAGGGAAGGAAAAAGGGAAAGGGAGGGAAGGGAAGGGGAGGGGTATGGGAAGGGAAGAAAAACGGGGAGGAGATGGTGGGTGGGGAGGGAGGGGGAGAGGTGGGTGGGGGAAATCATGGGAGAAGGGAGGTGGGGGGATAGAGAGAGACGGGGGGAGTAGAGAGAGAAAAAAAGGGAGAGGAAAGAGGAGGAGAAAAGGGAAGGGGATGTGAGAGAAAGAGAGAGAGAGAGAGAGAGAGAATCTTTATAAGCTAAGTAGGGAAGACTCAACACAAATTCAATGACAAGTTGGATTATTTGTGATTTAATGTCATTTATTAGCGATGGTGAGGCGATACGGGTAGGGGAGGGGAGGGGAGGGAGATGAGGAGGAAGAGGGGAGGGGAGGAGGGAGGGAAGAGAAGGAAAGGGACAGGGAAAAGGATGGTACTGATGAGGGAGGGGAGGGGAGGGGAGAGGAGGGAGAGGGGAGGGAAGAGAAGGAATGGGACAGCAAAAGGGGTAGTACTGATGAGGGAGGGGAGGGGAGGGGAGGAGAGGGGAGGGAAGTGGAGGAGAGGAGAGGGGAGGGAAGAAGGGACAAGAGTTGGTATGGATAGGAACTGAAGAGGGAGGGGAGGGGAGGGGAGGGAGATGAGGAGAGAGGCAGGGGAGAGGAGGGAGGTGGGGGGTAGAAGAGAGGGGTGATGGACAATGAAAATATAAGAGGAAAGAGGAAGAGCAGAACAGAGAGGAGAGATGAAAGATGAGGAGGGAGGGAGGGAGGGGAGGGAAGAAGGGAGGGAGAGAGAAAGGGAGGGAGGGAGGGATTAGGGTCAGAGGTGGACAATGGCACCTCAATCAATTTTCTCACCACCCTTCTCTTTTCTTCTTTTCCCCTCTCTTTCTCTTCTCTCCTCCCACTTCCGTGTCTCTTCTTTCCTCTCTTCTCTCCTTTCCTCTCCTCTCTCCTTTCCCTCCTTTTTTCCCTTTATCTTTTCTTTCACGTTTTTCTCTTTTCTTTCTCACTTCTCTTTCTCTCCCTTCTTTCCCTTTTCCCCGTGTATTTCTTTCCCTCTTCTTCTCTTTTCGACATCTCCTTACACTTCCTCTTTCTCATGTCGTCTGTGTTCTTTCCTGTATCCTACCTCCTTTCCCCCTTTCATCTCCCCAAGGGTTTTTATCAATTGTACCGTACGAAAAATAAAGATAGGATAGGACCACTCAGAACAGAATCAGGTGACAATACCAGTGAAGATAAAGAAATGTGCTCCATCCTAAATAATTATTTCATATCAGTATTCACCAAGGAAAATCTAGACCTGGGCGGATTCTGAAAGCTCAGAAATCCTCGCAAATCCACCATCTTTGGGCATAAGAGCAACTTTTCACTTAAGTGCATATTCTGGAGCCCTAGAAAACGAGCGCAAACCCTATGCGGCGTTGTCAATTCTCCTCGTAGAGTTGCGCCATGTGAGGGGCAGCCCTAAGTACATCGTAAGCCTTATAACTCTCCTATTTTTACAAATTTTGTAGCTCAAACATCCCTCAAATCCTGAGAATTTAATCATGCATTAATTAATCCTTAAATGTATACAACTGTTGCGATTTTTCAAAAAATAATAAGTACAAGTGGCAACAGACCGTCGTAAACGATGCCAGAATACCATAACGGAACAAGTACTACTTCGACATATGTGGTAAAACTAGCATTGTCGGCCAATATTGCCTTTACTACAAACAAATTATAGCCTATTGATATAATGTTCACAAAAATTCGATTAAACAAGCCAGTGTTAAGAAGAAACTCATCTAAAGTATGGTGATAGCCTACATGACACAATGTCGAAAAAATTATGAATCAGCGCACTTATTTCTTCCTCTGAGAAGTTCACTGCCCTTCTGTACATAATATTTTGGTGGTCTTCCACTGCTTCAATACTGTCTTGGAAATTATGACTGGCGGTGTGGAAACATCGTCTGCTACCACTATGACGTCATACTCCGGTGTACTGTGATTGGTTACTCAGAGTTAAATAGAGAAACCTTCCGCTCCTTGATTGACCAACACTTGCCCTGGCGCAACCTGGTGTTGGTCTTAAGATTGTCGTACAACACTCTCCAGAATACCACTTATCAAAACCTCGTATGCACATCGCAAAAGTTCTCGCAGATTTTCTCGTAATCCAGACACCTCTCAGAATCCGCTACCAGCATCATTTCCAAGGCACGTCACTGAGATCAGCACCATATTTTAGCACTTGGGTAATAATCTGGTAGGTGGTGGCGACCATCATCCACTCACTTGATGTAGTGATACCTACCTCTTCCTTAGCCTTTATCATTCTTTTTCTGTCTGTCCTCCTCTCTTCCTATTTCTCCCATCTTTCCTGTCACTTCTTATTACTTTTCTTTCCTTCACAGTTGGCTTTACATTGAGTGACAAGCCAAATGGTTTCCTGTAAGCCAAGAAACCATTTACAACGCTGGGTGGTTACCATATAACCAACCCATACGTGCTCCCTACATGTCAACAAGTGGGTTGGTGGAGGGTTAGTGCCCCTCCCTGTAAAATAGGTAACTCAAAGTCAAGTGGCCACCCCTTACGGGATTATGGCGTCTGGCAATTGATAGATAGATAGATATTTCTATTATTTGACATTTGTTTTGCTGTACGTATCTCGTATATTCCTTGCCCACTGTAGGCCTACAGAGTTAAGTGATTAATTTATAGATTGGATTATACAATAGTATATAAATAATGATTTGGATTAGGTATTTACTGTAGGGCCGGCTGCAGCATTGCTACTTGACCCGTTAAGTGGTTGAGTTTTATCATAGTCTGATTTAAACACAATTTTTCACAGAAAATTCTAGTACAATCCAAGTCAGTAATCCTTAATTTTATTTAATCCCATTGCCATATGAATGTAAATCAAATGTTAGGTCAATTACCACACACACACACACACACACACACACACACACACACACACACACACACACACACACACACACTTAATATATAATTTCCACTAACAGCAAAAAACACAAATATAATAAGTGAGTATTGAAACTGGACGAGGAATTGCTTGCAAAAATAATTTATATTATCGATTAATTTTCACAGAAACGTAATGACAGACGTACAGTACGAAATTAGGTACGAAAGTTCGAAACGAAATTTCATTTTATCGCACCAGTACGGTACGGTTCTTTATGTATGCAACGAAACTACGGTGCGGTGTTTTTAAACTATCGGAATTATGATATTTTTTCCGTACCGTACCGTAGGGCCACCCTTGGCGCCCATGAACACACGCATTTCTATAACACCCCCCCCCATACATCCGTATGCCACACTTCAACCACCCTCTACACACACACACACACACACACACACACACACGTAGGCGCCCATGAACACGCATTTCTACAACACCCCCCCCACATCCGTATGCCACCCTTCATCCCCCCCCCCACACACACACGACTATATTGAAATGGGGAGAGTCGGACGGGAAAGGGAGTGGGGAAAGTGAGAGGGGAGTGGGGGGAGTAGGCAGAGTGGACGTGGGAAAGGATTGCAGAAAATGAGAGAGGGTGTGAGGAGTGTGAGAGGGGAATGGGGAGAGTGGGGAGAATGAGAGGGGAGTGGGGAGAGTGGCAGTGGAAGGGGAGTGGGAAGAGACTGCGGAAAATGAGAGAGGAATGGGGAGAGTAGGTCAGTGGGTAGAAAGTAGGTTCAGACGGAGGGTACCACAGCTATAGTGACGTTTGATGACTTTCCTTGGAGCAGCAGAGAGAGAGAGAGAGAGAGAATGTGTGTGTGTGTGTGTGTGTGTGTGTGTGTGTGTGTGTGTGTGTGTGTGTGTGTGTACGTAGTTACTCTTATGCCTGTTCACAATCGTGTGTGTATTAAAAAAAACTGTCATGAAAAAAATCCCTTCTTATGGCCAAGATATAATTTTTTCTGCTAAGGTTTGACCAGCTTTTCTGGATCGAAACGTCTGTGTGATCCCCCTCCCCCTCTCTCTCTCTCTCTCTCTCTCTCTCTCTCCGTCATTGCCTACAGCTAAAGACAAAAACACAGACACATTATATTCACTACAGTACTTTTCCCTGCCTCACCCTGGCTCTGCCTCCCTCTCCCTGCTTTTTCCCACCCGTTTCTGCCTCTCCCTGCCAGTCTCTGCCTCACCCTTCCTCAGTGTACGTGTGTGTATTTGTACGTGTGTGAATTTGTGTGTGTGTGTGTGTGTGTGTGTGTGTGTGTGTGTGTGTGTGTGTGTGTGTGTGTGTGTGTGTGTGTGTGTGTGTGTAAGTTTGTGTAATTATGTGCCTGTGGGTGTATGTGTCTCACCACAATGCACCGCTAGACACCCACTCAACCCCACCACCAAACACCTTCTTCATTTCTTGCCACTGAAAACTTTAATATTCATGGATCATTTTCAAAAATCAAGTTCGAGTATGTTTTACCGCATTGTGATAAAAAAAAAAACTGCAATATTGGGATCAGATATGAGTACAGAGATGTTTTATATAAAGTGTGAGACTCAGTGGGCAATACGTATGGTGTTAGCTTGGCTGGTGCAGGGCATCTGTGTTACCATGGCAACCTGCCCACCTCACAACACACACACACACACACACACACACACACACACACACACACACACACACACACCTCTATCAGCAAGGCCCATCATAGAATTCTTGTGTTTGTGTATGTGTGTGTGTGTGTGTGTGTGTGTGTGTGTGTGTGTGTGTGTTATTAGATTATGTGGGTGTGTGTGGTTTTTTGTGTGTGTGTGTGTGTGTGTGTGTGTGTGTGTGTGTGTGTGTGTGTGTGTGTGTGTGTGTGGTTATACGAGTATGTGGTTGTGTGTGGTTATGTATGTGTGTGTGTGGGGGGGTGTTATTGGGTATGTGGATGAGTTGTGTTGACGGTGGAGTAAGGCATGAACGGTTTGATGTAGTTGCATGTGTGTGTGTGTGTGTGTGTGTGTGTGTGTGTGTGTGTGTGTGTGTGTTAGTTCACTACACGTCAAACGACTTTGGTTATACATAAGAAGACGTGCTATTAAAGTTTGGGCACAACTATAATACAATGTTCTATGAAGTCAACTACACTCATAATAACGCGACGCTTCGTCTCCTCTGTGTCTCCTTACCCTGCGTCTGTCTGTCTTCTATCTGTCTGTCTCTGTCTTCCTGTCCCTCTATTGCAAACCACAAACTTCTCAACTCTCCACAACGTCCTAGATTATCATTGTATCACGCAGTATATTATTTTTTCATTGTAAAGTGGCCCAAATTTTCGTCCTTTTGCAGCTTACTTCACATGGGTCATTGGCAGAAACGGACAACGCTACGGCTCCCTTTCCATACCACTTTTTTGTGACTTACATTTTCTAGCATTAATCTATTGCTACAACTCAGCATTCAGGTTGGAGGGATGGAAAATTTGGGCCAAGTTAGAGTAAAACGAGTACAGAATTAGCAGAAGCCAAATAGCATACCTTTGGAGGGTGCAGCGGGAACAAGGCAAGATCGCAGTAAGGAGGACAATGGAGGGAAATCCAGCAAATCCAAGCAACAGCCTATGAAGTGACGCCAACAACACTTGTGTCTCACACTCGGTTCAAACGCCCGTCCACACTATCACTAAACACCTGTGGTTCTGAAGTATGACAAGAGAAAATCAAAAAATAGTGTAGACGTGATGTATTGATGCACTCTCTCCACGGAGTCTATCTCTGAGCTACTGTTTATTACTTGTTGATTACAATGCTTCGAGAATGATGAGTCTCTGTCTCGGACACGACGGCTGACTGAACCTTTATCCTTGTCTTTTACCCCTGACCTTTTACTGAATGCTGCAAATGTCGAATTACTTCATCCTAACCTAATTCAGGTTCTAATGACAGAGATGATCTGGTTACATGACTTCCCCGCGCACCTTTTGTGACGCCACAGACTAAGTTGGGGTGGGCTTTCAGTTCAGAGAAAAGCAGTAAAATGGATGGGTAACTGCGAAAAACTGATCACTGTCCGCTGACTCTTCCTGCTCTGCTTTCCAGCGACAACGTTTCTCTGATTGTAAGGGCTTGTACGGAATAGTTTATTCAAAATCTAAATTAAAAAATAGGATAATCTGCTGACTTTTTCCGATAATCTTGCTAACAGACAGGCAGGCAAACAAAGGCAGACAGATAGCAAGCAGGCAGGCAGACAGGGAGACAGACTGGTAGAAGATATATAAACCGGGCCAAACACAGCTTCATCGGGCTTTCTCTGTTGGGTGTAATAACACCCCCTAGTAGCAGAAAAAAAGATAATTTTCTCGTCGCTTTTCTCATTACACATTTTGCTTTCAGCCATACTCGTACCAGACCACGTCAGTTAACAATGATATACGTATTTGGGGATTAATAAAGCTTTAGTTTCATTTTGTATATGAGAGAAAAAGGCAGTGAAAACACCAATAGTATCCCCTAACAGTCTGATACCAAAGCCTTCTCCCGTTCGCCTCTGCCTGGGTTTTTTCCTTTAACCATTTTTTCCCCGAATGGAGCGTTGTGGCAGACTCCTGTATTTCATTAACATTTTATTCATTCTACGTACAGTGTTCTTAAACGTGAACTGATTTTGTCCTATTGTGCTAGAATATTGCACGGTGAATCCACCGTGGTGCACAAGAAAGGATCTAGCTTGTGCATTTCTTGTGCACCACGGTGGATTCGCTGCCCTCGTGCTCACAGCATCAGGTGGGATGGGTCCAGAGGCGAGCAGGTTCTCTCGAGACTGGCAGAGATTCTTTCTAAGAAGCGTCAACGTAAAGAGTTCTGTTATGGCCTGGATGAGGTGTCAACTGTCCTACTCCCTTGTGAGGTGTGCACTGTTATGCTTCAGGGGCACCAAATCATCAGCCCTCAGGCCTGTCTCTCTGGCAGGTATGGATTACGAAGCTACTGTGACTGAGTCACACTGACCAGCAACTCCAATAGATTAAAGTTTTTGTTGACACTGTAATACAAAAAAATCTAGTAGTAATAAAGTCTTTTGTGGTTGGTGGGGCACTCCCCATCCACTCACTCGATGTAGTGCTGCTCTCTGGTGCCTGCCCTTTCTTCCCTTCCTTCCTTCTTTCCATCCTTCCTCATGTCTTTTTCTCCTTCATTCTTTCCTCTTCCTTCTGTCTACGGGTGACTATATACTGAGTGACAAGCCACATGATTTCCTGTACACCAGAAAACCATTTACTACGCTGGGTGGTAACCATATAACCAAATTATGGCGCCTGGTGGTTTAGTGAGCAATTTAGGCTCTCCAATCGGACTCAGCCTGTGCAGGTTTATATCCAAGGGGTGGTTGGGGTTTATTGCTCAAGTAATGCCACTCAGGGATGAGTGAGGCTGGTCACTCTCATCTTAAATGTCAGGATCAACTTGCTTAGCCCCGGGCTCCTGTGCTCTTCATAGGGCAACACTGGATTAGATGATGAATGAATGAATGAATGATGATAAAGACTTAGCAGGTGGTTGGTAAGGACAGTGGTTGGTGTGTTTGGGGCCGACATACTGAATTATGGTTAGTGTTAACTCCAAATGGTGAACTGTTTTATGAGGGTTGGTGCTGAGCTGCACAATATAATTCCCAAATGGATGGAGGTGATTTGTTTGTTGTATTATTCTTAAAAAGTGGTAGCAGTAGCAGCAGTAGTAGTAGTAGTTGTAGTAGCAGTAGCAGCAGTTGTAGCAGCAGTAGTAGTAGCTGTAGTAGCAGTAGTATTAGTTGTAGTAGCAGTAGTAGCAACAGCAGCAGTAGCCCTATCGTAATCAGTAGTAGTACCGTAATATATAAACAAACTACATATACCCCACAGAAATCCATACCCAGTGTAGGGGAAAAAAACACATCTTTAAGTTGTGTATATTAAGTTGTTGGATTCCAGATGTTTAACTATGTGCTTGTTAATTACGGTTTCCAATACTTTACCAAGAGAAGATGTGACAGCAATTGGTCTGTAATCAGAGGGGTCAGATGAACTTCCTTTCTTTGGAATTGGGTGGTGAATGCTAACTCTGGCTGTGTGGGCACGTAGCATGTATGGGAGGTAGTATGTATGGGAGGTAGTATGTATGGTGATGGGCAGGCAGCATGTATGGTGATGGGTAGGTAGCATGTATGGTGATGGACAGGTAGCATGTATGGGCAGGTACACCACCACCACCACCACCACCACCACCACCACACCACCACTACTACTACTACTATTACTACTACTACTACTACTGCTGCTACTGCTACTACTACTACTACACTACTACCACCACATCCACCACCACCACCACACCACCACTACTACTACCACCACCACCACCACCACCACCACCACACCACCAGACCAATACCACTATCACCACACCACCACCACACCACCACCGCCACGGCACCACCACCACCACACCACCACCACTGCTACTACCACCACACCACCACACCACCACCACCACACCAGCACCACGCCACCACCACCACAGCACCACCACCACCACACCACCACCACCACTGCCACCACCACCACCACCACCACCACCACCATGGTCAGGGTTGGGATGCATGCCAGTAAACAGAATTAATAAAAGTGTGGTATTTCAGGTGAATGTCATCAACCCTGACGACTAAAGTAGCGTTGGGAGAATGGAGGGTGAGAGACTAACTAGGAGAGTGTATGTGAGGGAGGTGGAGGGGGGAGAGGGAGGAGACCGAGGAGGAGATGGAGAGATGAAGTTGAAAAGTATATGAGACACGGGGTGAAAGTTGGGAGTATGGAGGGTGAGAGACTAACTAGGAGAGTATATGAGTGAGGTGAGGAGGGGAGAAGGAGGGGGAGACCGAGGAAGAGCTGGAGGGATGGAGGAGAGAGGTATATGAGATAGGGGGTCAAAATTCAGAGTATGGAGGGTGAGAGACTAACTAGGAGAATATATGTGAATGAGGTGGAGGCGGGGAGGGGGAGGGGGAGACCGAGGAAGAGATGGACGGATGGAGGAGAGATGTACATGAGAGGGAGGTGTAAGTTTGGGGGAAGGCAGCGACATGGCAGGGGACAGGGCGACATGGAGGCGATTTGTTTTTAGCCACTCCTTATGTGATGACGGCGTCTGGCTATAGATAGATATATAGATAGGAATAATATTAAAGATAAATATTAATCAGCATAATAAAAACAAGTATTGTATCTCGAACTGGAGCTCGGTGAACCATAGAAGCTTCGAATCCCGTCAGTCACCCTCTAACCGTGGTAGGAGGAGGACGCTCGAGCTGTGTGTCTATTCTCAGTGTTGATAGTGTTTAAACTGCTTGCCCATCTTGCCGAGATGAACAAAGGTAAGCGAGGATATTGTTCATCAGTTCTTTGACACTGCATGTGGAGGGATGGAGAGGAAGGGGGGGACCTAGGATGAGGTGGAGGGAAGAAGTTGAGAGGTATATAAGGGAGGGGAGTGAGCTGGGGGAAGGTCAGTCAAATGGTGGGTGACAGAGCGACTTGGAGGCGTTTTGTCTGCTGCCACCCTTTGCGGGATTAGGGCGTCGGGTTATAGATAGATACAATAGAATAGAGGAGGCCGATGGATGTGAAGAACCGCTCACCCTCCATCTTCTTATGCATCAACTTCCTATAGACATCAATCCATCAGAAATGCATCTACATAAACAAACACATACTAAATAGTTTTCCTCGCTGTCTTTACATACTATAATTTCCTCGTAGTAATTATCGTTGTTTATAGAGGGAGGGGAAAGTGCTATGACTCACTAGGATCCTTTGAGCAGTCCTTCATTTATGCAACAGGTCAACTCTGGAACTGTCTCCCTCTGTCTGTATTTCCTACATCCTATGATCTCCAGTCTTTCAGACGCAGTGTGTCCAGGCATCTCGAAATAAACGGATCTTGAATTTGGCTCTCCTTTGTATTGTTTTTTTTCTTCTTGGAAGGAACGGTTTGCGGGCTCCTGGCCTTTGGTTCCTTCTTCCTTGCATTAAAAAAAAAAAATGAGAGGAGCATGTGGAGTTACATGGAGAGACAGACTGACAAATGAGGAAGTGAAGGAGCGTTGTGGTGTGGATGTGGATGTGATAGGAAGCGTTAGGAGAAACACGCTGAGGTGGTTTGGTCATGTGGAGAGGATGGAGAGTGAGAGACTGATGAGGAGAGTGTATGTGAGTGAGGTGGATGTGGAGTTACATGGAGAGACAGACTGAGAAATGAGGGAGTGAAGGAGCGTTGTGGTGTGAATGTGGATGTGATAGGAAGCGTTAGGAGAAACACACTGAGGTGGTTTGGTCATGTGGAGAGGATGGAGAGTGAGAGACTGACGAGGAGAGTGTATGTGAGTGAGGTGGATGGGAGGAGAGGGAGGGGAAGGCCAAGGATGAGATGGAAGGATGAAGTGAAGAGGTAGGCCTATATGAGACGGGGGGGTGTGAACTGGGAACAGGGCAGTGAAATGGCTGGGGACAGGACGATATGGAAGCGATTTGTTTGTGGCCACCCCTTGCGGGATTGAGGCGTGTGGCAATAGGTGGATAGATAGATAGTTATTTATATCTGCCATAGTTAAGGCGTTGACAATGTATGGTTTGTGCATAATACACTAATTTAAAACAAGGAAGAATACGTCGTGGATCAGTGTCTACAAGTACCCAGCTGCCACTATCGCTCTAGCTATCTATCGCCAGACACCATAATCCCGTATCTATCCATCTATCTATTTATCTGTCTATCGTCAGAAGCCACAGTCTCATATCAATCTATCTATCCATCCATCTATCTATCTATCCATCTATCCATCTATCGCCAGACGCAATAATCCCGTATCTATCTATCTATCTATCTATCTATCGCCAGACGCCATAATCCCGTATCTATCTATCTATCGCCAGACACCATAATCCAGTACCTATCGCCAGACGTCATAGTCCCGTATCTATCTATCTATGTATCTATCGTCAGACGCCATAATCCCGTAAGGGGTGGCCGTTTGTCTTTGAGTTAGTTGTTTTACGGGGAGGGGCACTAACCCTCCGCAAACCCACTTGTTGACACGAAGGGAATACGTATGGGTTGGTTATATGGTTACCACCCAGCGTTGTAAATGGTTTCCTGGCTTACAGGAAACCATTAGGCTTGTCACTCAATGTAAAGCCACCTGAAAAGGAAAGAAGAGTAATAAAAAGTGACAGAAAAGATGGAAGAAATAGGAAGAGAGGAGGACAGACACAGAAAGAGAATGATAAAGGTAAAGGAAGAAGTAGGCAGCACTACATCAAGTAAATGGATGATGGTGAGAAATAGGAAACAAGGAGGGCAGACATGGGAAAAGAGTGATAAAGGTGAAGGAAGAAGTAGGCAGCGCTACATCAAGTGAGTGGATGGTGGTAAGAAATAGGGAACGAGGAGGGCAGACATGGGAATAGACTGATAAAGGTGAAGGAAGAAGTAGGCAGCACTACATCAAGTGAGTGGATGATGGTCGCCACCTTGAAATCACATCCATTAATCCTTGAAGTAGTCGGTCACCTCCGATATTTTGCTCAGTTGCCGCTGTGTTGGTCTCGTCATTACCGTATGTGTTGTGTCTTTGGCCTTCTCATGTTTATACTGAGTTCGGCAGGTTCCTCGTGCTCCTTCACCTGTATGGTTTTGTTGAGTGACATGTCTTGGTGTTGTAGAGGAGGCAAATAATGTCACTCATCATATCACCAGTCAGACCTTGCCCCGGTGTTCTTTTGGCCTCTTGCACTGGTACCCTAAGTGCACCAGTGAAGGGTGTTGCCAGGACTGACGTGTGCACGGGTACTTAGCGTCACCTGTGTTGGATGGCTGCCAGACACTGCCCCTCACTGACGCTATGTTTATTATCATATCCTCTCAGTGGCAACACTTCCAAAATGGCTGGAGTGTCGTAACATGAGCACTGACCCCCTGCTGTGGTGGTAGGTGAACCTCTAGGTCACCCCAGTCCTCTGTGTTCAACCAAGCCACCTCCAGCCCCGTGTGTGCATTGCCTAACATGGCCGTGCACAGTAAACACCCTGGAATGTACTGATATTGTGATGAGGAGGAGTAGACTGAGATGGTTTGGGTATTTGAGGAGGGTGGAGAATGACAGATGGGTGTAGAAAGTGAGAAGTGTGTTGGAATGATCTCCTGACTGAATGGCTACATCAGACTGGTAGTGTTTGGTGGGAACAAAATCATTTTACTATTGTGTGGCATCTACAGTATAAGTGTCATGTCCAGGCCAGCTGTACGGTGCTATCATCGCTTTGTTTTTCGTTTCGTTTCGTTTATAAAGGCTCCAACCTGTTTGCATGCATCAGCCTTGGTCACCTACTGGCGGCTCAGCATGATGCTCGATCTCTGGCAGCCTCCCTATCCAGTCCCTTATCCCTGAGGTCACACTCATTGACCTTGCCCTAGGCTTTCTTCGGTCTGCTTCTCGCAACCCTAACCCTAATGTTCACACATCTCACTTTCTGCTGCCTTATTACTTGGCAAATTATTAACAAGGCAAATGCTAAACACTTGCGGTCATATTAAAAGTGTTCAGGAACGACAAAAGCAATTATCGCCGCAAATCGTGTGTGGTGAACAGTGAATGAGTTTGGCATAGTATGATGGCCAGCATCACTTCACGATTAGAAATTATAAACGGATGTAATCAATTCGTGCTTAGTCTCTCACTCTCCATCCCCCCAACTTACACCTCCCTCTCTCATACACCTCTCTACTCCATCCCTCTATCTCATCCTCGACCTCCCCCTCCTCTCCCCTCTCATTCACATACACTCTTTTATCGTGTAGGGATAGACTATCGAATGTATTAGGTACATGGTTAGTCACTCTATTATTTGTCGTGTGTAGATAAACTTATGTCTTTATGTCGCTTAATAAGTTACAGTTTAGCATTTACTGAAGATTTATTTTGGTATTTTAATCATTTAACTTCAATACACACCAATCAGGATATGTTTTATTTCATGATTCATAGTACACCTGCTATACTCATAATACACGAGTATACCATAACATTTGTTCAAAAATTACGTTTTCTTTCATTGTGTATTTTACGGCGACGCTGAGGCAAAATAAGGAAGTAAAGGAGCGTTGTGGTGTTGATGTGGATGTGGAGTTACGTGAAGAGACAGACAGACAAATGAGGAAGTAAAGGAGCGTTGTTTTGTTGATGTGGATGTAGGGTTGCGTGGAGAGACAAACAGACAAATGAGAAAGTGAAAAAGCGTTGTGTTGATGTGGATGTGGAGTTACGTGGAGAGGCAGACAGACAAATGAAGAAGTAAAGAAGCGTTGTGGTGTTGATGTGGATGGGGAGTTAACAGAGATAGAGAGACAATGAGGAAGTGGAAGGTTGTAGTGGTGTTGATGTGGATTTGGAGTTGCATGGAGAGACAGACAGACAAACGAGGAAGTAAAGGAGAGTTATGGTGTTAATGTGGATGTGGAGTTACGTGGAGAGACAGACGAACATATGAGGAAGTGAAGGAGCGTTGTGGTATTGATGTGGATGTGATTGAAAGTGTTGGGAGAAGTACCCTGAGATCATTTGGCCATGTGGAGATAATGGTGATTGAGAGACTGACTAGGAGAGTGTATGTGATTGAAGTGCAGCGTGAGAAAGGGAGAGGGAGGCCGAGGAAGAGGTGGAGGGATGTGGTGGAGAGAAGAAAGAGGAAAGTGTGAGCAGGAGGGAAGACAGACAGATGCTGAAGGACAAGATGACATGGAAGGTTTTTGTCAAAGAACTTCTTCGTGACTAGCATCATATGAGAGTTTATTTCACGTTACTAAGTGGCAGAATAAGACAATGCTTCGGCTCCTCATACATAGCTCTTCTTCGTGACTAGCATCGTATTCCAGCTTTAATCTATTGTTATATCTCAGCAGTGATGATGGAGAATGGGCAATAAATGCGATAATCATTTCGTTTCATTTTTCTTTTAGTTTCGTTTCGTTTATAAAGGCTCCAACATGCATGCGTCAGCCTTAGTCACCTAATGGCTGTTCTCCATGCTGCTCGATCTCTGGCAGCCTCCCTGTTCAATCCATTATGATCTCGTCTCAGGTCTTTTTTGGTCTGTCTATCGCAACCCAACCCCCAACACTTTCTGCACCCAATAGTCATCCCCCGTCCTCTCCACATCCCCAAACCATCTCAGTCTACCCCTCCTCATCACAGCACCAATACACTCCAGTCCCATCCTTCCTCCCAGACCATCCCATTCTATCCCTCCTCATGACAACACCAATACACTCCAGTCCCATCCTTCCTCCCAAACCATCTCAATCTACCCCTCCTCATCACAACACCAATACACTCCAGTCCCATCCTTCCTCCCAAACCATCTCAATCTACCCCTCCTCATCACAACACCAATACACTCCAGTCCCATCCTCCCTCCCAAACCATCTCAATCTACCCCTCCTCATCACATCACCAATACACTCCAGTCCCATCCTTCCTCCCAGACCATCTCAATCTACCCCTCCTCATCACATCACCAACACACTCCAGTCCCATCCTTCCTCCCAAACCATCTCAATCTACCCCTCCTCATCACATCACCAACACACTCCAGTCCCATCCTTCCTCCCAAACCATCTCAATCTATCCCTTCTCATCACAGCATCAGTACACTCCAGTCACATCCTACCCCCCAAACCATCTCAATCTATCCCTCCTCATCATAACACCAGTACATTTCAGTCCCATTTTACCTCTCGACTCTTCCATCGTAAACCCAGCCCCCCCAGGCATTGCACTCAGGGACGCACTACACATCCACCTAACCATTGTCATTTCTGTACATTTAAGCCTGCGAATATCCTCTTCCTTTACTGCCCAGGTCTCACTACCATACAGCATTACACTACGAATATCCTCTTCCTTTACTGCCCAGGTCTCACTATCATACAGCATTACACTATGAATATCCTCTTCCTTTACTGCCCAGGTCTCACTACCATACAGCATTACACTACGAATATCCTCTTCCTCTACTGCCCAGGTCTCACTACCATACAGCATTACACTCCTAACACATGCTGCATACAAAGATCCCTTAGCACGGAGGGAGAGCCCTCTCAATGTCAGGAGAGGCAACAGCTCCCTGATCTTCTTCCAACCACTCCTCACTCTAGCCACACAGCTTGCTCCATCATCATCATCGTCATCATTATCATCATCATCATCATCATCATCAACATCATGATCATCATCATCCGGACCTCCTTTCCCACCCTAGGGAAGGGTGAGGAGTAACAACGTCCAGAAAGCCTAGGCATGCCCAGTTTAATGAGCCACGCTTCCATTCACTCATCATTCAAGCCCCCGGAATCCTGGCTCCATCAGATAAAAAACTTTCACCGATTTCTGTAGCTTCTCATATAGGCTACCCATCTGATAAAGTCAATCCGGACGCTGTCACGTTAAAAACGGCTGCCAAATCCCTGGTTATGTGCTCCGCACAACATTCATCCAGCCAGCTCGATCTCTTGTCCGTCCCTTAGCCTCACCGACTTCCATACATCTCTTTCTCACACACTCATCCACCATATCTCTCCACCTTCTCCTTGGCCTACCTCGCCTCCTCCCTCCTTCAGATGTTCTCAGATATACCTTCTTCACCACTCTATTGTTATCCATTCTCTCCAAATGACCATACCATCTCAGTACACTCCCTTCGATTCTGGTGTCACCGAC
>NW_027644554.1:135000-143370 GCF_032717465.1 Coenobita brevimanus
GCATACAATATCTTGACTCTCTGATATGAGTTGCTGTACCTCTACTACCTTATGTCTACTTAACCCCTGAATATTAATTAACTTAAATGTTACCCCATATCCTTCTTCTTTTTTTCTTAGTTCATCCTTCTGTACTGTATCATTGTATAGTTCTAATTTTCTCTTCCTCTGTCCTCTCTTACTTTGCACAATCTTCCGTTTTTTATATATAATCCTGTTTCTCCGTTAGCTTTTCTCTCATTTAACTCTTGCCTCAGTCTTTTTTCAACCTGCCTTTCTTTCTCCGTCAGATCAGGTGAAATTCCAATTCTTTTCTTTGCCGGGTCACTTTCATCTTTCAGATTTTTGGCCCTCTTTACTATTGCCCATTTCTCTTTCACATCAGCTAGTTGCACCAATACAGGCCTATTTCTGTTATTGCCCTCTCTTCTGGGCTTTCCTATCCTTATGACCTTAGTGATAGCAAACTCCTCCTTATCTAATCCTAGAGAGTTCTCAAATATATCACAACACATAGCTGTGTCTTCATTCACTCGCTCTACATACCTTTCACTTTCTGACTCTGGGACATTATACATCACTATGTTGTTTTTCCTTCTAGCTTTATCTTCTTCTTCTTTCATATGTTCTAGTACTCTCTCTGTTACCTTCTCAACAATATCATCGTCACTCACCGGCAAGTTGTTTCTAAACTGCTGCGTTACCTCTCTCGTAATTCCACCCTTGATGTTATCCAGCTTCATGTTCAGTTCATTTAATTTTGCTACCAGCTCTTCATTCTGCTTGTCCATGTTGCATAGTTTCATCATATTATTTGTTATTTTTGGTTTGCAAACTTGGCAGAACCATATCAGTTCCTTATGCTTTTCTGTTATGGTGTAGAGCTCTTTGTTTACTGTTTGGCATCCAGCATGGTACCATTTTTGGCAGCCATCACACTGGAGGCCATTTATTACTCTTCTCGACCAATTGCCGCACTCCTCTGTTTTCTCTTCTTCCATTTTCTCAAGTCTTGTGCACAGTATGTAATAGAATGCAATTTATTAGGAGCTAAACACACCTCCACCTCGGCAATATGGCGAGCCACCCCGTGCGGGATTAAGGCGTCTGGCAATAGATAGATAGAGAAGTATTAGATTTGTTCCAACAATGTCTCTCGATTTGAATTCACTGCCTCATCCTCCACTCCTCCCTCACCCAGCCAGGAAATAACTCTCGTTCCTTCATTCCCCAGATTCACATCTGCCAATCCCTCACTCCCTATTTTCCCTCTCTCACTCCCTCCACCTCCTAAATATTTCTCGCTCCCCATTGCACTTCTCTCCTATAATTTCTCACCTTCAGACTTCTATATTCTCTCTCTCTCTCTCTCTCTCTCTCTCTCTCTCTCTCTCTCTGTTGCGAAGTCTTAACTATTCCTTCCTTCCTTCCTTATTTTATTACTTCTCAGGAACGGTCCCTTTGTTACTCCCAGAACGGTCCCTTTGGTAGCCTACTTCCAGAAAGGTCCTGGATTTGTATAATTCAGGAACGGCCCTACTGACCTCTCCTACAGCCTCTCACACCTCACAGCAAACTCTCTCTCTCTCTCTCTGTTTATCCTTTATAATATTCTTCCTTTTAATCTACGTTGGTTCTTAGTCGAGAGAGAGAGAGAGAGAGAGAGAGAGAGAGAGAGAGAGAGAGAGCTATCCCTCTTCTTACCTGCCACATCACTAATGAGGCCCAGACAGGTGTATTAAGTCACAACCCAGAAATGTGTGTGTGTGTGTGTGTGTGTGTGTGAGAGAGAGAGAGAGAGAGAGAGAGAGAGAGAGTAGACAGACACAAAGACAGATATGGTGTGTGTGTGTGTGTGTGTGTGTGTGTGTGTGTGTAAGAGAGAGAGAGTGGACAGATAGACACAAAGACTGACAGATAGATATAGTGTGTGTGTGTGTGTGTGTGTGTGTGTGTGTGTGTAGAGAGAGAGAGAGTGGACAGATAGACACAAAGACTGACAGATAGATATAGTGTGTGTGTGTGTGTGTGTGTGTGTGTGTGTGTAGAGAGAGAGAGTGGACAATAGACACAAAGACTGACAGGTAGATATAGTGTGTGTGTGTGTGTGTGTGTGTGTGTGTGTGTGTGTGTGTGTACAAACAATGAATCAAGCTCCTGCCATTGACAAACACATAATACACTCACCACAAACCCACAAACACCAAACACACTCCCAAACACCTGAAAAAAACACATGATAATTAGAACATAAACCCACACCATCATCACCATCATCATCACCATCATCATCACCATCATCATCACCATCATCATCACCATCATCACCATCATCATCACCATCATCATCACCATCATCATCACCATCATCATCATCATCATCACCATCATCATCACCATCATCATCACCATCATCATCAACATCATCATCACCATCATCATCACCATCATCATCATCATCATCATCATCATCATCACCATCATCATCATCATCACCATCATCATCACCATCATCATCACCATCATCATCACCATCATCATCATCATCATCATCACCATCATCATCACCATCATCATCATCATCATCATCACCATCATCATCATCATCACCATCATCATCACCACCATCATCATCATCATCATCACCATCATCATCACCATCATCATCATCATCATCACCATCATCATCATCATCATCATCATCACCATCATCATCATCATCATCATCACCATCATCATCACCATCATCATCACCATCATCATCATCATCATCATCATCACCATCATCATCATCATCACCATCATCATCATCATCACCATCATCATCATCATCATCATCATCATCACCATCATCATCATCATCATCATCATCATCATCATCACCATCATCATCATCATCACCATCATCATCATCATCATTACCATCATCATCATCATCACCATCATCATCATCATCATCATCATCATCACCATCATCATCATCACCATCATCATCATCACCACCATCACCACCATCATCATCCTCATCACCATCATCATCATCCTCATCACCATCATCATCACCATCATCATCACCATCATCATCATCATCATCACCATCATCATCATCATCACCATCATCATCATCATCACCATCATCATCATCATCATCATCATCATCACCATCATCATCATCATCATCATCATCATCATCACCACCATCATCATCCTCATCACCATCATCATCATCCTCATCACCATCATCATCACCATCATCATCATCATCATCATCATCATCACCATCATCATCATCACCATCATCATCATCACCACCATCACCACCATCATCATCCTCATCACCATCATCATCATCATCATCACCATCATCATCACCATCATCATCACCATCATCATCATCATCATCATCATCATCATCACCATCATCATCATCATCACCATCATCATCATCATCACCATCATCATCATCATCATCATCATCATCACCATCATCATCATCATCATCATCATCATCATCATCACCATCATCATCATTACCATCATCATCATCATCATCATCATCATCATCATCATCATCACCATCATCATCATCACCATCATCATCATCATCATCATCATCATCATCATCATCATCATTACCATCATCATCATCATCACCATCATCATCATCACCATCATCATCATCACCACCATCACCACCATCATCACCATCATCATCATCATCATCATCATCACCATCATCATCATCACCACCATCACCACCATCATCATCCTCATCACCACCATCATCATCATCATCATCATCATCACAACAAGGAGGGGCATTCAGCGAGCACTACACCCTTCCCTCGCCTCACCACACCACCACCTTATCTGTGGTATGGTGTTGCTGAGACGTTGGCCAGTAAGAAGGAAATATATACTGTACTATTCCATTAATCTCTCTCTCTCTCTCTCTCTCTCTCTCTCTCTCTCTCTCTCTCTCCATTTTTCTTATATTTTCCTTTTCTCTCCCTTTGTTTTCTCTCTTCACCTTCCTTATCCATTCGTCTTCCTCAGCTTCTCCCTCTCCCTGCCTCTCTCTCTCTCTCTCTCTCTCTCTCTCTCTCTTACATAATTTTTTCTGATATTCTCAGTCTCATCCTTGGTCTCCACCATACTCACAAACCCTCCTAGTTAGTCTCTCACTCTGCCTGTGGCACCCCCACTACCCTGTACAACACCACCGCCAATACGAAATATAAGGCGCCTTTAACATCGGGGCAACCCAGGAACAAAAGCAGAGAAGGCGAAATAAGAAAAGAAAGTCCAATGAATGTTATAAAGGCTGGCCAAGTTGCACCAGTTGCCCCTCTATTATATACAGTTTTCTGTTTTAAGTTCCGCCCCCAAGATGGCGCCCTGCTGTCTCCCTCGCCTCGACCCACAACACAGCCTCGGAGCCATGCCACATCCACGGGTACGGTGGCCCCTTCAGACTTCAGTTACCCCATGACAAAGGTTGGGTGTAGACGTCGGTGATCTGGTTCCGCGGCGCCTCCCTGTCTACCTCGATCCAAACCTTCATCCTTCTCACATTCTCTCTCTCTCTCTCTCTCTCTCTCTCTTCTTTCCTCCATTTTCTCTGTTGTTCTTCCCCCTTTCCACTCCATTTTTCTTTCCTCCTCTCGTCTTTCTCCCTACACACATACATTTTTATCTTCCTCTCTCTCTTCCTCCCACTTCTGCATCTTTCTCCATTCTCTTCCTCTTTCGATCCGTCTCCTCTCTCTCTCTCTCTCTCTCTCTCTCTCTCTCTCTCTCTCTCTCTCTCTCTCTCTCCAATACTAAACTGACACAAGTAGTTAATAAGCCTACACGAATCACTCCTACCTCTGATACTCTTCTTGACATAATTATAACTAATAGTCTGCCTATCCATTGCCAGACGCCTTAATCCCGTAAGGGATGGCCACAGACAAATCGCCTCCATGTCGCCCTGTCCCCCGCCATTTCACTGCCCTGCTCCCAGCTCACCCTCCCCTCTCTCATATACCTGATGAAATAACTGGTAGTCATGTTGTGCCACATATCATAGGTGATCAAGACCTTATGACTGTAACCACAAATATAAGTAAGCCTAAACGTCCACCTACTATTAAAACTTTCCTATGTATCTATTGCTAGACGCCTTAATCCCATAAGGGGAGGCCACAGACAAATCGCCTCCATGTCGCACTGTCCCAAACCATTTCACTGCCCTGCTCCCAGCTCACCCCCCCCCTCCCTCATATACTTCTCCGCTCCATCCCTCCATCTCATCCTTGGCCACCCCCTCCCTCTCCCTCCTCCACCTCACTCACATACACTCTCCTCGTCAGTCTCTCACTCTCCGTCCTCTCCACATGGTCAAACCTTCCATGGCCTGAAAACCTATAGCAATGATGTACTGTGTTGCCACCTACTAAAGGAAACCAATCAGTACTATTCTGGCCACTGACAATGTACATGAACAGGTTGATGTGTTACCCTCAGTGTACACCACAAGTTTGTACAAATATGCCGCCCTTGTTACTAGAGAAATACCACGTCCTGCTGCCCCTTGCATTACCCATGACATGTCCTGCCCCTTGCATTACCCATGACATGTCCTGCCCCTTGTATTACCCATGACATTCGGTAAATAACACAAACACGGCATCACACACGCAGTCAATTAACACTAAACAGGCTCAACATGTCGTTACAGGAAAGTTACAAGGATTTAAAGAAGAGAGCCAAATCACTTATTAATCAATCTATTAACCAATATTATCACAAAGGACTCAAACTCAAGAGGTAATACTTGTGCAACATGGAAAATACTCCAAGACATAATACACAACAATAACAACTACAACAACAGCTTTTTGATGATCCACAAAGTACAGCTGAAGAATTTATTTTTTCGTAAACGTAGGTAAAAGAACTTTTGAAACTACCCAGTTCTTGCAAGCATGTACCACCATAAATCCTGCATCTGCCAGACCTGTGACTGGTAATAACACAGGCAGCATGACACAATTCCCACCAGACACTGTTGATGTTAACACTGTAATATTAACAATTAAACATTGACAAAATACTACATCTTATGGCTCAAACAATATTTCACTTCGTTTTATTAAGGCTTCCCTCTTCCTACTCGCATTGTATTTAACCCACATAAATTCTTCAGTTGTTACGGGCGTCTTCCCTACTGCTTGCAAGAATGCTATAGTCACGCCTTTATATAAAAATGGACACACTCAGGTCGTGGGCAATTACCCACCAATTTCACTGCTAACTGTTTTTTTCCTAAAATTATTGAAAAATCGTCTCAACTCAACTAATAACATTTCTTGAATCAAACCAACTTCTCTCACAAACCCAGCATAGTTTCCGTGCTAAGCTATCCACAAATACAGCACTCACAGTTATCACTGATAATATCACCATAACGTGGATAATACACACATATCACTTGTAACCCTCTGTGATCTATCAAAAGCTTTCGATAGTGTCAGCCATTCCATTCTTCCCAATAAACTCAGTAAAGGCAGTGTTGATCACTTCTACTTTGACAGCTGCCTTAATAATAGAACACAATCTGCATCCGAAACACCAAATTCTCATTCAGTAAAGTCAGTGTGGATAACTTCTGGTTTGACAGCTGCCTTAATAATAGAACACAGTCTGTTCACATCCAAAACACCAAATCCTCCAAATCAATGTCATTTATGGGGTACCCCAAGGCTCAATTCTTGGCCCTATGCCATTCAGTATATATGTCAACAATCTCTCAGCAAATCTTAACGAGTGTGTGTTAGTGCAATATGCTGATGACACTCAGTTTCTTCACAGTGGCAAACTAGATTCTCTCCAGGATATATTGCACAAATCAGAGGAAACCTTGAGTATGGCCAGGGAATATTTTCTTAACAACGGTCTTCATCTAAATACCACTAAAACGCAATGTATGTTCTAGGGTGCAGGCCAACGATCTCACTAATACCACCTAACAGTACTGTACGATTTGGAGACACAGCAGTTCAAGCCAGCACTATGTAAAACACTTGGGTATATATATGGATTGCTACATGACCTTTGATAAGCATGTGAATGATCTTAGCAAAAAAGTACTGGGCATATTAATGTACCGTATATTAACAGGATAAAAGATGGCTTTGACAAAGACACTCTACACATCATAGTGCAGGCACTGGCCCTAAGTATGTGGCACTGCAGGCACTGGCACTAAGTATACTACGGCAGTGTAATATGTGGCACTGCAGGCACTGGCCCTAAGTATACTACGGCAGTGTAATATGTGGCACTGCAGGCACTGGCACTAAGTATACTACGGCAGTGTAATATGTGGCACTGTAGGCACTGGCACTAAGTATACTACGGCAGTGTAATATGTGGCACTGCAGGCACTGGCCCTAAGTATACTACGGCAGTGTAATATGTGGCACTGCAGGCACTGGCCCTAAGTATACTACGGCAGTGTAATATGTGGCACTGCAGGCACTGGCACTAAGTATACTACGGCAGTGTAATATGTGGCACTGTAGGCACTGGCACTAAGTATACTACGGCAGTGTAATATGTGGCACTGCAGGCACTGGCACTAAGTATACTACGGCAGTGTAATATGTGGCACTGCAGGCACTGGCACTAAGTATCCTAAACTACGGCAGTGTAATATGTGGCACTGTAGGCACTGGCCCTAAGTATCCTAAACTACGGCAGTGTAATATGTGGCACAGCAGGAAATCTCAACTTTCACGTGTACAGAAACTACACAATTTTGCTGCTAAAGTTGTCGATGGAAAAGCCAGGAAGTCTGACCATGTTCTGTACCATGTCACTGCAATGTTAACACAACTGTATTGGCTAAACACACCAAACAAGATATAGTTTGACACAGCCGTCACAGTCTTCCAATATCCAGCTAATCTCTACCCTGACTGTCTCCTGTCTTTTCCATCGCTGTCACAGTCTTCCAATATCCAGCTAATCTCTACCCTGACTGTCTCCTGTCTTTTCCATCGGTACACAACATGACACAAAGTATTACTAGACACAAAAATAATCTGTTCGTTGCTAAGGTTAATACCGACTCAGGTGCAAGATCCTTAGCAGTAACAGCAACCACCTGCCAGAAAATGTCAAGGAATCATATAGTTTAAACATTTTCAAAAAAAGACCTAACAGTCACTTACTAAACACCCTTCAATAATCTTACTGTATAACGCTATACAATAATAAACTAGTAAAATATGAGGCAAAAATGGGATATCATAATTCACAAACATAACACTTTAAAACTTCAAATGTAATGACATTTGATATATTGAGAATTGTACAGTA
>NW_027644555.1:0-4995 GCF_032717465.1 Coenobita brevimanus
TTGGTTAAGGAGTTTGGAGATGGATACTAACGTCCCGGAACCAGTGACAAGAAGGGGAGTCATGGAGTCTGAAATCTTTTGTTGCATGACCATCCAACCAAACACACCAACACCACTATCATCATTATCATCATCAAAATCATCATTATTATATGCATCACCATACCTGTCACTACAATCATCGCACCAATTAGGTCACCATAATAATAATTTATCACCACCAGCACCACGCCGCAGTACCAGTATCAGGACTATCACAGAAAGCACACACACACACACACACACACACACACACACACACACAACTTTTTGTATCACCATCAATATGGCAACACATGCCGACAATATCACTCCACACCACACGCCAAACAATTATAGCAAACCAACTTTCTCTATCTTTGTATGTGTGTGTGTGTGTGTGTGTGTGTGTGTGTGTGTGTGTGTGTTTCTAAATTTAGTCCTTCCCTCCCTCCCTCTCTGTCTTTCTTCCTCTCAAAATTATGTTAACCTCCTCTCTCTAAGGCTAGCACCCACGCTTTCTAATGTTGGCCGCCTTATCTCTCTCTCTCTCTCTCTCTCTCTCTCTCTCTCTCTCTCATATCACTGTTCAATATGTTACGCAATGTAATAATGCCAATATTTGAGTGTCAAATTAGATAGTGGATGATCAACGCAACGGTAAGAGGTTATGTCACTCTGCATTATTTACTTTCAGTCATCATCATCGCCATCAATAGTGCAGTTATTATCTTGATCATCATCGCCATCGTCATCGCCATCCTCAGTGTCGTTATCATCAATGTCATTTTACTTATCGTCACTTGTATCATCATCATCATCATCACCATCGTCAGCGGCTTTGTCATCATCATTATCATAATCGCAATCCTCATGGTCATCTTCGTCAAGTCAGAAGATTCCCTAACTTTGATAGTGGGTATTTACACACGGTTTCGTCAACTGATGCCTACTTCAAGGGTTACCTTGACTCAAAACTCACACCCACACGTTTCTTTTCATTCACACAACCACCAAGCATTTCAGGATTTATATATATATATATATATATATATATATATATATATATATATATATATATATATGTTGTTACGGAACAGAGAAAGATAATGTACACTTTAAGTGAGAACTCTCACATTAAAAATCACCACTGTCTCGCAAAGTTCCAGGTTCAAAACAAAAGAGTTAGGTAAAATTACAAGTTAAAGTTTAATGCTCAAACTAACAACAAAACATTCAGGACTCATAAGGATAATGTAATGGCAAAAAACAGGTTAAATATATAGTTAACTGCAATAGCCTCTATTAACACGAAATTAGCAAGAGTAAATTTATCTAAGTCAGCCCTGATAAAATGATAATACACTGGATAATGCTCAGTTAATGCAAGATAAATTATTACAGATACAAACTATTATTAACAATTGGCTGACACAAAACCTTACACCAATCACAAAAATCTCACTAGGCCTAAGAATTAACACCTTATGCTACACAGTACAAGAAAAAATGCAATATCACTTATACTCAAATTACACAGCTGCTAGATGGTTGGAGACTTCCTGAGCACTCACAATAATAACAACTCTACAGGGGAGGACAGAGATGTGAACAAAATGAGGAGTAGATCTAAGTGGCAATAATGCAGAGACTGAGCTCATTATATAGGGGCTGGCAGAGCTTGATACAACTTGTAAGAAGGACGCGCAAATGAAGCCAGAGGGGACAAAGAGTTGACACTCCTGCTCTGAACAACAGAAAGAACGACTTACTCTACTATAAGGAAGGACGGAGGGAGTGAGGTAGAACACGCTCGTGATCAAACATGCAGCATACTGTACGTTAGAATTAAACAAAGGATCATGAAATCATAGGCTATGTAACACCTCCCCCACAAAGAAAAAGAAATTTACAAAGGAAATTTCTTATTACTCTAAAACAATCTGTCTAAAGTCTAGATAAGCAATCTGCAATAACATTTTCTTTCCCCTTGACATGTTGTATGTCTAATGAATACTCCTGAAGAAGTAGACTCCATCTTGTCAATCTCTGATTTTTAGCTTTAAACTTACTAAGGAATTTCAGTGGGTTATGATCGGTATAAATGACTATGGGGTCAAAACCAGAACACAAATAAAATGAAAAATGCTGTAAACCCAAAATCAAGGCCAAAAGCTCTTTCTCAATAGTTGAGTAGTTCTTTTGAGGTGGAGTGAACTTCTTACTGTAATAAGATACAGGGTGTTCAATACCCTGATCATCCTCTTGCAGCAAAACAGCCCCAGCTCCTGTATCACTTGCATCAACAGCCATCTTAAAAGGCTTAGCAAAATTTGGAGTAGCGAGCACTGGCTGACTTAATAGGATAGCTTTAAGATTGTTGAAAGAGGATTCACAGTTATCGGTCCAGACATATTTAACTCCCTTTTTCAGTAGGTCTGTAAGTGGTGATACAAGAATTGAAAAGTTAAGAACAAATCTCCTGTAATAACCTACCATTCCCAAAAATCTTTGTAGCTCTTTCCTACTTTTAGGTCTGGGAAGATCACTTATAACCTGAACCTTTGCTGCTGGTGGTGCAACATGTCCATCACCAATTACATACCCAAGGTACTGAACTTAAGCTTGACCAAACTCATACTTTGATAAATTAGCTACAAGATTAGCCTGAACCAAACGCTCAAGAAATTTACTGACATGGCATAGGTGATCTTTCCAGTTGTCACTGAAGATTAATACATCATCAATATAAACAACACACCCTGCCAAACCCTCTGTTACAACATTCATAAGCTTCTGAAATGTGGCTGGTGCATTCTTCATACCATATGGCATTACAGAACATACAAAAGTCTTTCCTAGTGTTACAAAACATGAGATCTCCCTAGCACGTTCAGTCATAGGTACTTGCCAGTATCCCTTTAACAAATCAAACTTACTTATGTACCTAGCCTTTCCGATCTTGTCTATGCAATCTTCCACACGAGGGAGAGGGTAAGTGTCTGTTTTGGTTATCTGATTAACACGTCTGTAGTCGATGCAAAGCCGCTGTGACCCCCCTGGCTTAGGGACCATAGTGACAGGAGAACTCCACTCGCTCTGACAGGGCTCAATCATCTTGTGGTCCAACAGGTAGCCAAGCTCCTTCTGGATGAGAGGAACTTTCACTGGGTTCACACGGTAAGGAGGCAGTTTAATTGGCTTTGCGTCTCCAACATCGACATCATGCATCAACACAGTGGGTCTTCCCGGAGTGGCACGGAACACTTGCGGGTACTCCTGCAGTAATGCCGAAAACTCCTGCCTTTCCTCGGGAGCTAGATGAGAAAGCTTAGTCTGGAGATCATTCATGATATCAGGATTCTTCCCCAAACTATCACTCAGGCTCATACTGCGTGGGAGAGCTTCACTTGCAGACTCGGGTGGAACAGCTACAGTACAGACTGGATTATTTTCGTCCTGCCTGTGATATAACTTTAGCATGTTGATGTGACAAAGTTGCTTGTTCTTTCTACAATCTGGTGTGGCGATGACATAGTTGACATCACTGAGTTTCTTCTCCACGAAATAAGGACCACTAAACTTGGCTTGAAGAGGTTGCCCATGCACCGGTAGCAGAATCAAAACCTGATCTCCTGGCTGAAAGTGGCGGAACCTGGACTTCTTATCATACCAAGTCCTCATCTTCTGAGCAGATCCTAAATTCTCTCTCGCCAGCTGTAAAGCAGTGGACAGCCGTTCTTTGAACTTCATCACATACTCCAGCAGGTTGACGTCATCTTCCTCCGACAGCCAGCATTCCTTGAGTAGCTTAAGGGGTCCTCTTACTTCATGGCCAAACAGTAGTTCAAAAGGTGAGAAGCCCAGTGATTCATTTGGAGATTCTCTTGCGGCAAATACAACGAATGGAAGACCTTTATCCCAGTCTTTCTGATGTTCCAAACAGTATTTCTTGAGCATCGATTTTAGTGTTTGATGATATCTCTCCAACGCTCCTTGAGTCTGGGGATGGTAAGCTGAAGACGTGATCTTGGTGATGCCCAACTCTTTCAGAGACTGCTTGAAAACATTTGACATGAAATTACTTCCCCGGTCTGACTGTACCTCCTTGGGCAGAACAAACTTTGTGAAGAACCCTAGCATTTCCTTAACCACGTTCTTTGCTGAGATATTTCTAAGTGGAATAGCTTCAGGATAACGAGTAGCCATATCAATCAGGGTCAACACATAAGAAAATCCTGAAGAAGTCTTAGGAAGAGGGCCCACAATATCCACCAACACACGGGTGAATGGCGCCTCAAAAGGAGGAATGGGAACTAGAGGTGCAACCTTTTCGGTCTGATTACACCTCCCCACAACTTGACAGGTGTGACAAGACTTACAATACCAGGAAACATCCCTGAAGATACCTGGCCAGTAGAAGTGTTTCAAAATGCGTGCCACAGTCTTCCTCACTCCAAGGTGTCCTGCCAAACTGGAATCATGAGCCACTCTAATGATATCCTGCCTACAAACACGAGGGATGACAACTTGATGTACAACCTCCCATTCACAGTCGGCTGATGCTGTTGGGGGTCCCCACTTCCTCATAAGTACTCCTGACTTTACATAATAACAAGTAGAAGCACCGGCTTGTTCTTCTTCACTGTAAGCAGAGTTAGCTAGACCTTTCAACTCAGGGTCAGCAACCTGCAACTCAACCAACTCGACGAGACAAATTATCAACACTACGGGGTACTGCCTCATCTGGTGAGTGGTCCAAATTAGCAAGAAAAGTGTCAGCGAGGATAACATCATCATCATCATTATCCTCTAAGTCACCAGTAACTTTAGACTTAGCCCTAGTGACAGCACATGCAGGGAACACATCAGGGACATCACAATCCTGGGCCGCAGCCACTGGCTCACTAGACAACTGAGGAGCTGGACACACTTGACTTCCACCAATATCATTTCCAAGTAAGAAAGTTACACCTG
>NW_027644556.1:0-10891 GCF_032717465.1 Coenobita brevimanus
ACATTGGGAGTGTCTCAACCAACCCAACCATAACGGAACCATTAACAAAACCAGACTCTAAATTCACTCTGCACAGAGGGACAGAGAAGTAATTATTCACTACACCTTGTAAGATTACCGTTTCATCAGAGGAATTAACATTAGAGCCTAGAACACTGGTCAGCATAAGGGATTGGCAAGCACCTGTATCACGATATATTTTAACTGATTTCCTGTCATTACTGTCCAGAGGACTGACAAAATCATCAGACAGGAAATTAGCACATGAACTCTTGAGAGTGTCACCCATGTTACTGCTCAAAAGAGGAGCTTCATCATGAGAATTTAATTTACCCCTCAAAGCAGGTTCAGTTAACTCAGTTAAAGAATTCTGGGAACTCTCAAGGGTGGACACTAGACCAATTGACTGAATATTTAAAGACTCCTTTTTGTTCACATCACGCTGTCTCCTGAAACATTTCTCTGTAGTATGGCCAAGCTTACTACAATAAGTACATTTACTTTTCTGAAATCTAGAGGTGGAGCTGGTATTTACTTCCTGAGAAACATCATCTTTATTCTCTTTCCTGTTACCTGTACTCTGAGTAGAGGCAACGTACTTACTCTCAGCTTTCCCTTTTTCTTTAGAATATCTCTTGTGAGTGAGGACATATTCATCAGCTAAAACTGCAGCATCAGACAAATTATCTATTCTTTTCTCATCAAGATATAGGCTTACATCTTTATTAATACACCTCTTGAAGTCCTCCAGCAAAATCATCTGCTTAAATTTGTCAAAATCAGAATCCACATTCTTAGAATTTAACCACTGCTCTAACAGATCTTCTTAGATTTTTGCATACTCAACATGGGATTGCTTATCTTGCTTATAAGTTGTCCTAAATTTTACTCTATAGGCTTCAGGAACAAGCTCATAGGCCTTAAGAATCAAGCTCTTAACTACATCATAATTATCAGATTGATCCTGAGGCAAAGATGCATAAGTTACTTGAGCTTTACCGGTGAGAACAGTTTGAAGGAGTACTGGCCAATACTTTTTGGGCCAATTAAAACCTGTAGCTACCCTCTCAAACAACTTAAAATACTTTGTTAAATCAGATTCATTAAAAGGAGGGACAAGTTTAACATTTTTAGCCACATCAAAATCATCAGAGCTTGATGATCCAGTTCCACCTTGTTTCATGCGATACTCATGGTCTGTCTGAATCCTAGCAATTTCAACTTGTGCCTCAGCCTCCTTAGCACGAGACTCCGCCTCCTTAGCCTGAGCCTCCTGCAGGGCTAGCTGTAACTTAGCTAATTCAATCTGCGTTTGCTCATTTGGAGGAGTTACATTAAACAAGCTTTTATTAATCATGCCAACAATTTGATCTTTAGAATGATGAGAGTGAACTGCAATTCCCAATTGTTGAGCAACAAGCTTAAGTTCATTCTTTGTTCTGTTTTCTACATCACACACTGTTTGCACATATGACAAAAAATCTTTGGCTTCATCAAGAGTAGTAATAGTAGACATCATGAATAAATCACAGTCACAAAATATCAAGCAATATCCTTATGATAATATCCTGAATATCCTGATAAGAGGTCGCCAAATTTATGTTACGGAACAGAGAAAGATAATGTACACTTTAAGTGAGAACACCAAAAATCACCACTGTCCCGCAAAGTTCCAGGTTCAAAACAAAAGAGTTAGGTAAAATTACAAGTTAAAGTTTAATGCTCAAACTAACAACAAAACATTCAGGACTCATAAGGATAATGTAATGGCAAAAAACAGGTTAAATATATAGTTAACTGCAATAGCCTCTATTAACACGAAATTAGCAAGAGTAAATTTATCTAAGTCAGCCCTGATAAGATGACAATACACTGGATAATGCTCAGTTAATGCAAGATAAATTATTACAGATACAAACTATTATTAACAATTGGCTGACACAAAACCTTACACAAATCACAAAAACCTCACTAGGCCTAAGAATTAACACCTTATGCTACACAGTACAAGAAAAAATGCAATATCACTTATACTCAAATTACACAGCTGCTAGATGGTTGGAGACTTCCTGAGCACTCACAATAATAACAACTCTACAGGGGAGGACAGAGATGTGAACAAAATGAGGAGTAGATCTAAGTGGCAATAATGCAGAGACTGAGCTCATTATATAGGGGCTGGCAGAGCTTGATACAACTTGTAAGAAGGACGCGCAAATGAAGCCAGAGGGGACAAAGAGTTGACACTCCTGCTCTTAACAACAGAAAGAACGACTTACTCTACTATAAGGGAGGATGGGGGGAGTGAGGTAGAACACGCTCGTGATCAAACATGCAGCATACTGTACGTTAAAATTACACAAAGGATCATGAAATCATAGGCTATGTAACAATATATATATATATATATATATGGACAGATAGATAGATAGATAGATTGATATAGGCCGGTCCTGCAGTGGACACTCAAACGGCTAATGAGATGAGATTAGAGAGAGAGAGAGAGAGAGAGAGAGAGAGAGAGAGAGAGAGAGAGATTGTCTGTGTGTCTGTCTTTTACATAATCGAGAGAGTTATGCGTATATAAAACTCCCTAAACAGCTCTAAAAGTTGAAACTTTTGCAGCCAGTTTAGCTGTGTACACTACAGTTGCAAGAATTTTGCAAAACATCACTAAAATTGCTAAAAGGTGATATCCTTAGTGTCCCTCTGTTGATCCAGATTAGAACTGCAAGTTTTTCAATACATTGACCGATGCCTTTTGGAGTGTTGGAGTGGAGCAGGCAGGGAAAGTGGTGAAGGCAGGGCCAGCAGAAAGCCACATGTAAACTTGAGGGTTGGGCACAGGGGACAAAATTCAGATCAACATATGAATCATTTCAGTGGAACTAAACAAGTTATTCAGAGTGACTAATGATTCATGTGGATAAAGATCTTCCTCTTGGGAGAAGTAAATTTAATAGGGTACATTCGGGAGGTAAAAATTTTGTAAAATGTTGTTAAAATTAAAAAAGGTGGATGTTCTTAATGCTCCTCTGGTGGTCCAAATCGGAACTACACATTTTTGGTGCATCTAACCAAGCTTTTCAGAGCGTCAGAGCAGAACGGCATACGTAGGGTGACCAGAAACTCACGTGTATATTTTGAGGGTTTGGCTAAGAGAACACAACTCAGAATATCTGACGATTCATGTAATCCATATTCTTGTATATATATATATATATATATATATATATATATATATATATATATATATATATACACACACACACAATAAACCCTCGATATATCAAACCCTATTATGGTGAACTTTGAATAGAGGGACCCACCATTTCCATAGCGAACTTCCACCTTCAGTAAATTCCATCCTTCATACAGGACGGTATTATAGTATTTACTGTACATGTATAACTACAAAAACCATTTAATTCTCCATGTAAAACTTCATAGAGTACGTTTTGGTTGCGGCTGCACGGACCGAACGACTCCACGGATATAATTACCTTGGGTCGGTAATCCCTCGGACAGTAACGATTGGATAGAGTGACCTACCCCTTCCTCCAATTAGATCGTTATATCAAGAGTTTACTTATATATATATATATATATATATATATATATATATATATATATATATATATATATATATATATATATATATTGTTACGGAACAGAGAAAGATAACGTACACTTTAAGTGAGAATGCTAAAAATCACTACTGTCCCGTAAAGTTCCAGGTTCAAAACAAAAGAGTTAGGTAAAATTACAAGTTAAAGTTTAATGCTCAAACTAACAACAAAACATTCAGGACTCATGAGGATAATGTAATGGCAAAAACAGGTTAAATATATGGTTAACTGCAATAGCCTCTATTAACACGAAATTAGCAAGAGTAAATTTATCTAAGTCAGCCCTGATAAAATGAGATACCAGATAATACTCAGTGAATGCCAGATAAATTATTACAGATACAAACTCTTATCAAAAATGACTGACATAAAACCCAACATTAATCACAAAAACTTCACTAGGCCTACAAATTAAACTTATGCTATACAGTACAAGAAAAAAAATGCAATAACAGTAATACTCAAATTACACACAGCTGCTAGATGGTTGGAGACTTCTTGAGCACTCACAATAATAATATCTGTACAGGGGAGGACAGAGATGTGAACAAAATGAGGAGCAGATCTAAGTGGCAATGATGCAGAGACTGAGCTCATTATATAGGAGCCAGGAGAGCTTGATACAACTTGTAATAAGGACGCGCAAATGAAGCCATGGGGACATAGAGTTGACAATCCCGCTCTGGACAACAGAGAGAACGACTTACTCTACTATAACGGTAGAAGGGGGGGACTGAGGCAGAACACGATCGTTATCAAACATGCAGGATACTGTGCGTTAAAATTAGACAACTGATGTTGAAATGTTAGGCTATGTAACACATCCCCACAAAAGAAAAAGAAATTTACAAAGGAAATTTCTTATTACTCTAAAACAATCTGTCTAAAGTCTAGATAAGCAATCTGCAATAACACATTTCTTTCCCTTGACATGTTGTATGTCTAATGAATACTCCTGAAGAAGTAGACTCCATCTTGTCAATCTCTGATTTTTATCTTTAAACTTACTAAGGAATTTCAGTGGGTTATGATCGGTATAAATGACTATGGGGTCAAAACCAGAACTCAAATAAAATGAAAAATGCTGTAAAAAACCCAAAATCAAGGCCAAAAGCTCTGTCCCGTAAAGTTCCAGTACGAGGTAGTTCTTTTGTTTAGGATGCTCAAACTAGTGGAGCTTCATAAGGATAATGTTACTAAATCTTAATTGCAACTAAGATTACAGTGATGTTATCTAAGTCAGCCCTGATAAAATGAGATACCAGATAATACTCAGTGAATGCCAGATAAATATTACAGATACAAACTATTATCAAAAATGACTGACATAAAGAACCCTACATTGAATTACAAAAACTTCATTAGGCCTACAAATTAAACTTACGCTATACAGTACAAGAAAAAATGCAACAACAGTTATACTCAAATTACACACAGCTGCTAGATGGTTGGAGACTTCTTGAGCACTCACAATAATAATATCTGTACAGGGGAGGACAGAGATGTGAACAAAATGAGGAGCAGATCTAAGTGGCAATGATGCAGAGACTGAGCTCATTATATAGGGGCCAGGCAGAGCTTGATACAACTTGTAATAAGGACGCGCAAATGAAGCCATGGGGACATAGAGTTGACAATCCCGCTCTGGACAACAGAAAGAACGACTTACTCTACTATAACGGTAGAAGGGGACTGAGGCAGAACACGCTCGTGATCAAACATGCAGCATACTGTGCGTTAAAATTACACAAAGGATGATGAAATCATAGGCTATGTAACACCTCCCCACAAAGAAAAAGAAATTTACAAAGGAAATTTCTTATTACTCTAAAACAATCTGTCTAAAGTCTAGATAAGCAATCTGCAATAACATTTTCTTTCCCCTTGACATGTTGTATGTCTAATGAATACTCCTGAAGAAGTAGACTCCATCTTGTCAATCTCTGATTTTTATCTTTAAACTTACTAAGGAATTTCAGTGGGTTATGATCGGTATAAATGACTATGGGGTCAAAACCAGAACACAAATAAAATGAAAAATGCTGTAAACCCAAAATCAAGGCCAAAAGCTCTTTCTCAATAGTTGAGTAGTTCTTTTGAGGTGGAGTGAACTTCTTACTGTAATAAGATACAGGATGTTCAATACCCTGATCATCCTCTTGCAGCAAAACAGCCCCAGCTCCTGTATCACTTGCATCAACAGCCATCTTAAAAGGCTTAGCAAAATTTGGAGTAGCGAGCACTGGCTGACTTAATAGAATAGCTTTAAGTTTGTTGAAAGAGGATTCACAGTTATCGGTCCAGACAAATTTAACTCCCTTTTTCAGTAGGTCTGTAAGTGGTGATACAAGAATAGAAAAGTTAAGAACAAATCTCCTGTAATAACCTACCATTCCCAAAAATCTTTGTAGCTCTTTCCTACTTTTAGGTCTGGGAAGATCACTTATAACCTGAACCTTAGCTCCTGGTGGTGCAACATGTCCATCACCAATTACATACCCAAGGTACTGAACTTTAGCTTGACCAAACTCACACTTTGATAAATTAGCTACAAGATTAGCATGAACTAAACGGTCAAGAAATTTACTGACATGGCATAGGTGATCTTTCCAGTTGTCACTGAAGATTAATACATCATCAATATAAACAACACACCCTGCCAAACCCTCTGTTACAACATTCATGAGCTTCTGAAATGTGGCTGGTGCATTCTTCATACCATACGGCATTACAGAACATGCAAAAGCCTTTCCTAGTGTTACAAAACATGAGATCTCCCTAGCACGTTCAGTCATAGGTACTTGCCAGTATCCCTTTAACAAATCAAACTTACTTATGTACCTAGCCTTTCCGATCTTGTCTATGCAATCTTCCCACGAGGGAGAGGGTAAGTGTCTGTTTTGGTTATCTGATTAACACGTCTGTAGTCGATGCAAAGCCTCTGTGACCCACCTGGCTTAGGGACTAGAGTGACAGGAGAACTCCACTCGCTCTGACAGGGCTCAATCATCTTGTGGTCCAACAGGTAGCCAAGCTCCTTCTGGATGAGAGGAACTTTCACTGGGTTCACACGGTAAGGAGGCAATTTAATTGGCTTTGCGTCTCCAACATCGACATCATGCATCAACACAGTGGTTCTTCCTGGAGTAGCACGGAACACTTGCGGGTACTCCTGCAGTAATGCCGAAAACTCCTGCCTTTCCTTGGGAGGTAGATGAGAAAGCTTAGTCTGGAGATCATTCATGATATCAGGATTCTTCCCCAAACTATCACTCAGGCTCATACTGCATGGGAGAAGCTTCACTTGCAGACTCGGGTGGAACAGCTACAGTGCAGACTGGATTATTTTCGTCCCGCCTGTGATATAACTTTAGCATGTTGATGTGACATAGTTGCTTGCTCTTTCTACGATCTGGTGTGGCGATGACATAGCTGACATCACTGAGTTTCTTCTCCACGAAATAAGGGCCACTAAACTTGGCTTGAAGAGGTTGCCCATGAACTGGTAGCAGAATCAAAACCTGATCTCCTGGCTGAAAGTGGCGTAACCTGGACTTCTTATCATACCAAGTCTTCATCTTCTCCTGAGCAGCTCCTAAATTCTCTCTCGCCAGCTGTAAAGCAGTGGACAGCCGTTCTTTGAACTTCATCACATACTCCAGCAGGTTGACGTCATCTTCCTCCGACAGCCAGCATTCCTTGAGTAACTTAAGGGGTCCTCTTACTTCATGGCCAAACAGTAGTTCAAAAGGTGAGAAGCCCAGTGATTCATTTGGAGATTCTCTTGCAGCAAACACAACGAATGGAAGACCTTTATCCCAGTCTTTCTGATGTTCCAAACAGTATTTCTTGAGCATCGATTTGAGTGTTTGATGATATCTCTCCAACGCTCCTTGGGTCTGGGGATGGTAAGCTGAAGACGTGATCTGGGTGATGCCCAACTCTTTCAGAGACTGCTTGAAAACATTTGACATGAAATTACTTCCCGGTCTGACTGTACCTCCTTGGGCAGACCAAACTTTGTGAAGAACCCTAGCATTTCCTTAACCACGTTCTTTGCTGAGATGTTTCTAAGTGGAATGGCTTCAGGATAACGAGTAGCCATATCAATCATGGTCAACACATAAGAAAATCCTGAAGAAGTCTTAGGAAGAGGGCCCACAATATCCACCAACACACGGGTGAAAGGCGCCTCAAAAGGAGGAATGGGAACTAGAGGTGCAACCTTTTCGGTCTGATTACACTTCCCCACAACTTGACAGGTGTGACAAGACTTACAATACCAGGAAACATCCCTGAAGATACCTGGCCAGTAGAAGTGTTTCAAAATGCGTGCCACAGTCTTCCTCACTCCAAGGTGTCCTGCCAAACTGGAATCATGAGCCACTCTAATGATATCCTGCCTACAAACACGAGGGATGACAACTTGATGTACAACCTCCCATTCACAGTCGGCTGATGCTGTTGGGGGTCTCCACTTCCTCATAAGTACTCCTGACTTTACATAATAACAAGTAGAAGCACCGGCTGACTCTTCTTCACTGTAAGCAGAGTTAGCTAGACCTTTCAACTCAGGGTCAGCAACCTGCAACTCAACCAACTCTTGAAGAGACAAATTATCAACACTACGGGGTACTGCCTCATCTGGTGAGTGGTCCAAATTAGCAAGAAAAGTGTCAGCTAGGATAACATCATCATCATCATTATCCTCTAAATCACCAGTAACTTTAGACTTAGCCCTAGTGACAGCACATGCAGGGAACACATCAGGGACATCACAATCCTGGGACGCAGCCACTGGCTCACTAGACAACTGAGGAGCTGGACACACTTGACTTCCACCAATATCATTTCCAAGTAAGAAAGTTACACCTGACATTGGGAGTGTCTCAACCAACCCAACCATAACGGAACCATTAACAAAACCAGACTCTAAATTCACTCTGCACAGAGGGACAGAGAAGTAATTATTCCCTACACCTTGTAAGATTACAGTTTCATCAGAGGAATTAACATTAGAGCCTAGAACACTGGTCAGCATAAGGGATTGGCAAGCACCTGTATCACGATATATTTTAACTGATTTCCTGTCATTACTGTCCAGAGGACTGACAAAACCATCAGACAGGAAATTAGCACATGAACTCTTGAGAGTGTCACCCACGTTACTGCTCAAAGAGGAGCTCCATCATGAGAATTTAAGTTACCCCTCAAAGCAGGTTCAGTTAACTCAGTTAAAGAATTCTGGGAACTCTCAAGAGTGGACACTAGACCAATTGACTGAATATTTAAAGACTCCTTTTTGTTCACATCACGCTGTCTCCTGAAACATCTCTCCGTAGTATGACCAAGCTTACTACAATAAGTACATTTACTTTTCTGAAATCTAGAGGTGAAGCTGGTATTTACTTCCTGAGAAACATCATCTTTATTCTCTTTCCTGTTACCTGTACTCTGAGTAGAGGCAACGTACTTACTCTCAGCTTTCCCTTTTTCTCTAGAATATCTCTTGTGAGTGAGAACATACTCATCAGCTAAAACTGCAGCATCAGACAAATTATCTATTCTTTTCTCATCAAGATATAGGCTTACATCTTTACTAATACACCTTTTGAAATCCTCCAGCAAAATCATCTGCTTAAATTTACCAAAATCAGAATCCACATTCTTAGAATTTAACCACTGCTCTAACAAATCTTCTTTGATTTTTGCATACTCAACATGGGATTGCTTATCTTGCTTGTAAGTTGTCCTAAATTTTACTCTATAGGCTTCAGGAACAAGCTCATAGGCCTTAAGAATCAAGCTCTTAACTACATCATAATTATCAGACTGATCCTGAGGCAAAGATGCATAAGTTACTTGAGCTTTACCGGTGAGAACAGTTTGAAGGAGTACTGGCCAATACTCCTTAGGCCAATTAAAACCTGTAGCTACCCTCTCAAACAACTGAAAATACTTTGTTAAATCAGATTCATTAAAAGGAGGGACAAGTTTAACATTTTTAGCCACATCAAAATCATCAGAGCTAGATGATCCAGTTCCCCCTTGTTTCATGCGATACTCATGGTCTGCCTGAATCCTAACAAGTTCAACTTGTGCGTGAAAGTCAGCCTCCTTAGCACGGGCCTCCTGCAGGGCTCCTGCAGGGCTAGCTGTAACTTAGCTAATTCAATCTGCGTTTGCTCATTTGGAGGAGTTACATTAAACAAGCTTTCATTAATCATGGCAACAATTTGATCTTTAGAATGATGAGAGCGAACAGCAATTCCCAATTGTTG
This sequence comes from Coenobita brevimanus, assembly GCF_032717465.1. Taxonomy (NCBI): domain Eukaryota; kingdom Metazoa; phylum Arthropoda; class Malacostraca; order Decapoda; family Coenobitidae; genus Coenobita; species Coenobita brevimanus. The sequence goes on from NW_027644556.1 coordinate 9,911, forward strand.
AGCAACAAGCTTAAGTTCATTCTTTGTTCTGTTTTCTATATCACATACTGTTTGCACATTTGACAAAAAATCTTTGGCTTCATCAAGTGTAGTAATAGTAGCCATCATGAATATATAACAAGTCACAAAATATCAAACAATATCCTTATGATAATATCCTGAATATCCTGATAAGAGGTCGCCAAATTTATGTTACGGAACAGAGAAAGATAATGTACACTTTAAGTGAGAATAAGAAGAGTCACTACTGTCCCGTAAAGTTCCAGGTTCAAAACAAAAGAGTTAGGTAAAATTAGGGGTTAAAGTTTAATGCTCAAACTAACAACAAAACATTCAGGACTCATAAGGATAATGTAATGGCAAATAAACAGGTTAAATATATGGTTAACTGCAATAGCCTCTATTAACACGAAATTAGCAAGAGTAAATTTATCTAAGTCAGCCCTGAGAAAATGAGATACCAGATAATACTCAGTGAATGGCAGATAAATTATTACAGATACAAACTATTATCAAAAATGACTGATATAAAACTCTACATTAATCACAAAGACCTCACTAGGCCTACAGAATTAAACTTATGCTATACAGTACAATAAAAAATGCAACAACAGTTATACTCAAATTACACACAGCTGCTAGATGGTTGGAGACTTCTTGAGCACTCACAATAATAATATCTGTACAGGGGAGGACAGAGATGTGAACAAAATGAGGAGCAGATCTAAGTGGCAATGATGCAGAGACTGAGCTCATTATATAGGGGCCAGCAGAGCTTGATACAACTTGTAAGAAGGACGCGCAAATGAAGCCATGGGGACATAGAGTTGACAATCCCGCACTGAATAACAGAAAGGACGACTTACTCTACTATAACGGTAGAAGGGGGGGACTGAGGCAGAACACGCTCGTGATCAAACATGCAGCATACTGTGCGTTAAAATTACACAAAGGATGATGAAATCATAGGCTATGTAACAA
>NW_027644557.1:2500-4995 GCF_032717465.1 Coenobita brevimanus
CACCGACTTCAGCAGGCTTGGTCATGCAGCAGTACTGCCAGTGTGTGTCTCAAGTGGCCCCCCTGTGCTGCAAGGGCAGCTGGAAACTGGCCCTGTGTGGCAGCCGTCATCTAACAGCAGCCAAGAAGTACTACTCAGCACTGGAAGGGGAGGCCCCTGTCATTGCATGGTGCCTGAAAAAGGTGCGCCTGTTCCTTCTGGGATGTCCGGACCTCACCTTCATCACAGACCACTGTGCACTCACCAAGATCTTCAAGGACAAAGAGCCGAAAGACATCAGCAACTCCCATATACTCAACCTCAAGGAGAAGACATTGATGTACTCATTTCGCATAAAGTACCAAAAGGGGGAGGGAAACTGAGCAGCAGATGCACTCTCAAGGTAATCCCTGCAATAGGGACCAGACGAGACAGACCTGGTGAAAGGCAAGCCTACATGTGCCACAGTCACGGCAGCAATGGCCTGTGCCCTAGAAGACGAAGAAGGCGCCATCGTGGGCCTCTGTCAAGTGGAGGAGGAAACACACCAGAACGAGGACTGCAGGTTCCTCCAAGAGTGTGTGAGCGCCAAGGACTGGGTCAACCGGAAGGACAAGGACTACAAGTTCCTCCATAAGTGAGTGAACGCCGGGGACTGGGCCAACCAGGACAAGGACTACAGGTTCCTCCATGAGCGTGTAAGCACCGGGGACTGGGCCAACTAGAAGGACGAGGAGCCGAAAGCACTCTGCCCATACTACAGCATGAGGAGGCACCTGTCATGCAAGGAGGACACTGTCATGTACGCCAGCAACAAGGGGCACCTGTGACTTGTAATTCCTACAGCCCTTCAATGCGCAGTCCTAGCCAACCTCCACGCAGGTCACCAGGGCAAAAACTCCATGCTCAGGCATGCCAGGCAATGTGTGTACTGGCCCAGCATAGATGCTGAGGTGTAGCAGAAGAGGAAGCAAAGTCAAGTAGCCTATGCAAAATCAACGCCCCATCACAACCTACGAAAAACTTGCTGCCCACACCCCCACTGGAGTGCCCCTTCCAGCAAACAGAGGCTGACCTGTTCCAAATGGAGGAGGAAGAGCACATCACTTATGCAGACAGGTTAACTGGCTGGATGGAGGTGGATCATCTGCCCTGGGGCAGCGCCAGCTTGCAGCTCATAACGGCCTTTCATAAGTGGTTCAAAAGGTTCAGTATCCCAGAGGTACTGTCTTATGATGGGGGTAGAAACCTCATGAGTGGCGAAATGAGGGCATGCCTATTTGCATGGTGTGTGCAGCTGAGGGTGTCGTCGACCCATTACGCACAGTCTAACGGCTGACTGGAGGCTGCAGTCAAGTCCACCAAGAGGCTGCTGAGGAACAACACCGGCCCGGGAGGCTCCCTGGACTCGGATGCAGCCACCAGGGTCATATTGCAGTACCTCAACACCCCGCTACACGATATCAATGCGTCCTCAGCCAAGCTGCTGATGGAATGTCAGCTGAGAGACTCCGTACTCGCTGCCAAAGAACATTACAGGATCAGCAGACGATGGGTTGGGATGCTGAGAAGCAGGGAACGGGCCATGGCCCACACTGGGGATGCAGCAGCCACGAGATTCAACCAGATGCCACACAACCTCGCCCCTCTCAACGCAGGCCAGCAGATGCACCTACAGATCCAGGAGATGGGGCAGAGGGACCGTCTAGGAGTTATTGTTGACATACCAGCCCTAAAGCAATACCCGGCACGGCTGGATGGCAGTGGGCAAGCCTCCCTCAGGAACCACCGCCACCTCCAACCCTACGAGGAGATAGGGAAACAGACACCCAACACACTCGTCGAGGGTGGTCCCCAGAGAGGGGGAAGACTGCAGCAGGGAGGCCCCTCAGCCTCTCCCTCCCTTGGAGAGGCCGCAGCATGCTAGGTGAGCCCCATGACACCTAGATTTCTATGTACCGTGGCAACGCTGTGTTTCGTACCCCTAGGCATGTTAAGGTGTTTTGTAATATGTATGACCTTGCTGCACTCATATCATGATACCAGAGCAATGGTTGCTTCAGCGCATGTAACTGAATTCCTTATCGTTGTATCCACTGCGCTATTCTTAAGCCAGCACACAGTGAAAGCTCGACTATCCAGGATCAGATTATCCAGCTTTCGGAATATTCGGGCCATGACTGAATGATTCAGTGGTACAATAATTCATAAAATTATCCGTAGATAGCTCCAGTTTAAACAGAAAGCACCGCGGTTGCTAGCAAGCGAGCTACGAGTAAACAAGCGTGAGTCTACCCCCCACCTGCACCACCCGCTCACGACCTGCCTTGCCCAACTCAGTCACTCACGTGTGCAACATTCACCATGGCAGGTTCACCTGTTACCCCTGCTGATCTACCACTATGGCCGTGGTTTATTTTTATATTTGTGATGCTGACGATGCCCTTCATCATTATATCCATGGCTCTACCACCAACAAAGAGGAAAAGAACTGTCCTGACACTGCAACAGAAGCT
>NW_027644558.1:0-21978 GCF_032717465.1 Coenobita brevimanus
ATACTAATGTTGATGGTTTCATATCGACAAGGATCGAAATTAATCATTTCTTGAGAGAACATGAACCTGATGTCATGTGCTTTGTAGAGACCAAATTAAGAGAAGATATTGATGTTCATTTGGGAGATGGTAAATACAAACTGTGGAGAAAAGACAGAAAAGAAAAAAGGGAGGAGGAGTGATGATAGCAGTGAAGAACAACATAAATGTAGATACTGTGGAAATGGGAGAAGGCAGGGCTGAAGTGATATATATGAAATTAGAAACTGGAGAGAATGTTAAGAGAGATATGGCGGTAGTGTATGTTCCCCCAAAGACGAGAGCATGGAAGGATGACGAATACCATGAGATGTTGTCAGATATGGCTAGCTACTTGCAAAAAATAATTGAGAAAAGCAATAATATAATTTTGGTGGGTGACTTTAATTGTAAAGAGGTGAACTGGGAGGAATGGTACTCGGGAGGTGGCGAGGATTCGTGGGGTACTATGTTATTAAATATAATAATGAATAATGTGATGACGCAGTGGGTCAAAAGAAGAGACACACGGTTCTGAGTTGAGGACACACCAGCAAGGTTAGATTTACTGTTCACCAAAGAACCTGATGTAATAGAATCATTGGAATATCTCTGTCCTTTGGGAAAAAGTGATCACGTGGTCATTGAGTTCCAGATGTTAATAGGAAACGTCGAGCCAAGAGACGAGCTTCATAGACAGGGAAGAATACAACTTTGGCAAAGCAAATTTTACAGGATTGAGAAACTTTTTTGAAAATGCGGATTGGAGAAAATTCAGAGAAACAAGAGAGATACAGAGGAAGTGGGATATCTTTCTAGACCTCTATAATTTGGGAGTGGAAAAATTTGTACCAAGAGTAAGAGGGAAAGAAAACAGGAAAAAGGAGTGGTTTAATAGAAGGTGTATGATAGCCAAAAAGAGAGAGATAAGGCGTGGAACAATTGGAGAAAGAGAGGTAACGACAGAACAAAGGAAGAATATAAAAGAACAAGAAACGAATACACAAGAATACGTAGAAAGGAAGAAAGGAATTTTGAAAAAGGTATAATTGACAAATGCAAGGATGAACCCAAACTGTTTTATAGATTTGTTAATGGCAAACTGAAACAAAAGGAAGGAATCACCAAGCTGAAAGTAGATGGAGAGGTCTTTAATGATGCGGCAATGCAAACAGAAATAATTAACAAACGTTTCCAGTCAGTTTTCACTAAAGAAAAGGAGCTTGTGGAAGGGGAGGGAGTGATTAGAAATGTTCCGGTGATGAAAGATATAAAAGTGGAGGTGCAGGAAGTGTATAAATTACTGGAAACTCAAGATGTAAGGAAAGCCCCAGGACCTGATGGAATTTCTAATTGGGTACTGAAGGAATGCAGAGAACAACTGGCGGATAAAATTCACAGCTTAATTGTATGCTCACTGGAAGAGGGGAAAAGTGCAAAGAATGGAAGAGGGCAAATGTGGTACCAATTTACAAAGGGGAGGAAACAGGGAAGAACCCCTGAATTATAGACCAGTGTCTCTAACCACAGCATGGTCGCAAAATTGTGTGAGAGAATCCTGAAAGACAGATGGATAAAATATCTGGAAGAGATGAATATTTTGGCTGAATGTCAGTTTGGATTCAGAAGTGGAAGGTTATCATGTGTTGTCTAACTTGTGTGAGCTTTTACTCAAGAAGCGATTGATGTGGTACAGGAGAGAGATGGTTGGGTGGATTGTGTGTACTCTAGACTTAGAGAAGGCCTTTGACAAGGTACCTCATAAGAGACTAATGTGGAAACTAGAATATATAGGAGGACTAAAGGGGAAACTTCTGGAATGGATGAGAGACTTTTGAGAGACAGACAAATGAGGACAGTAATAAAGGAAAAGATGTCTGGATGGAGGGAAGTAACAAGTGGAGTCCCTCAAGGCTCAGTGTTGGCGCCAGTAATGTTCCTGATTTATGTAAATGATATGGTAGATGGAGTGAACAGTTATGCGAATCTGTTTGCTGATGATGTAAAGATCTTGAGGAAGATAGAGGTTGAGGAGGATTGTAAAAATACTGCAGGAGGATTTGGATAGGATACACAATTGGAGCCGGACGTGGGAAATGAAATTTAATGTACAAAGAAATGTAAATATTGGAAATGGGTTAAAAGTACCAGGAGACCATCACTGAATTATTTTTGGGTAATGAATTAATCACAAAAGGAAGAGAAGAGAAAGATTTGGGAGTGCTGGTCCAAGATAGTTTGTCTCCAGAAAAGCACATTAACAAGACAGTTAGAGAGATGTATAAACTCATCATACCGAGGGGCATCACTTTTGCGATTCTGTGTTATTTTGAATTCGCCCAGGCTTTCAAGTGGTTGATTGTATCATTTTTCTGTTTTGCCAGTGTCCAACAATAGTCAGTGCTGCTAATGTCATCTGTATTTCCATCCATTGTTGATAATTTAGCCATTTCTCACCGTTCTTGACTTTCCTCCCTACCTCCCCTCCGTTACCCTCTCCTCCCGCCTGCCCCAGCTGTGCTGCGCTAGGTAAATCTTGACTGGATTTTTCCACATATTTCATCTATTGAAATGAGCCTTATGCCCTATTCTTATACAAAATTATATATATATATATATATATATATATATATATATAAATAAATATATATATAAAGAAAAAAGGTAACTGATGGTGCCATACACCTGGAACTGGCTAATTATCTCCTGGCAACACCCCACACTCGTTTGCTAATTTTTCCTGTTTATTTCCTCTTGAAATATGCTGTATGACCTGTTCTCATAATAAAAATATATATAAGAAAGGAAGGGAGAAGCCTAAGTGATACTTACATTCACCTGGAACTACCTAATTTATTATGTATTGTCTAGATTTCCTGCCAATCATTTCACAGCATATAAATTAGCAGCTGTCACCACGCTGACACTGTCAACCCTTGGCGGCCCCATATCTGCCTCGTCATTCAGTTCAGTGTTGTCTCTTGAGGTGAAACCACGCACTCGCGCCCCTCCATTTCCGCCACTTCTAGAGGGCCCTGTGACCTCTACCCCTACTAAACCTCGTGTGGGAAGAGGTAAAGGACTAAGTGACTCTGTTGTGGAACATGAACTGGATAATTTATCCATGATAATGAGGGACAGTGACTAGAATCTTTCTGGTGAATCGTGTGATGAGCCAGTGGAGAAATGGTGATAAACTACAAGTGCTTCAGTGTCCCAAGTTCATCCTGGCTCCAACAGAAAGGAGCCCTTAGTTACTGGAAGTGACAGTGTATAACATAGTATAAAGAAAACAGAAATGTAAATAATTACTAATATAAGAATATGAGTACAAATACTTGCAGTAATGACTGAAAGTGAAAGTTTTGCTCTCTACACTAGTTTACTGAACGAGAAAGTGAATGCCTGGAGTGAAAATAAACTACTATTACCGAAGGAAACTTGTAGATAAATACTGTATGTATATATATATATATATATATATATATATATATATATATACAGTACCCTCGCATCCAACACGGTAATATGGTCATGCATGGGTCCCGTGTTGGACCAAAAACGTGTTGGACAAACAACAGAGCTTATGGGGAAAAATGAATTATGTCAGCAACCCTAGGAAAAGTCACCCTAAATACCTACCACATACCTATACATATACTGGTACTACTGTAATTATGATAAATGGTACTGTGCTATGAATGATAACTAACCTTTTAGGATAGTGTTGGTGGGCTTGCTGGGAATGGAAGGTGGTATCCAAGGCTGCAGGTAGTCCTACTGGGTCCCCGGAGGATGGCTGCTGGCGTCACTAGTGGGAAATGGCTGCTGCTTCTCCTCAACCTCCCTCATAAATCCTTCGAAATCACACTCAGAATCACTATCTTCGTCCACAGCCATGGAAGGTCCTGCTCTGCAAGCCTTCATTGCAGCCAGGATCTTGTCTTGGTTTTTTATTATGGTCCTCACGTTGGCTTCATTTATGACGTAGGCCTTGGCAATGTCCACTTTCCTCTCCCCTTTCTTCTTCTTCTCGATGCTTTCTAGCTTGGTGGCCGGAGGGGGATGCCGCCGCTTCTTGGGGTTCTCGTAAGGCTTCCTAGGCATCGTCAGCAGGGTAAAATGCAGTAACAAGGGCAGAAAATGCAGCAAGAAAAAGCAACTTCCAATGCAAATTATGCGAATGCGTGGCGTTGTGGCGGGAGAAATTTAAACAAAACATCACGTGAGAGCAGAGGCATTTTTTATTGGGCGACATCACGATCACCTCACGATAGTGAGCGGGGGAGGCTACTTGATCGAAAGTTTTTATTGGCTGTCAGCGTCACGGAACATCCAGTATGACCGTGTTGGACCAGGGGTGATTGTGCTAGAGGCGAACTCTGCGATTTCGCTCACTTCTCAGAGCTCCGTCCGTGTTATGCTAATGCACCCGTGTTACAGTAATTAAACTGAATTAAATCTTACTAATTATTGCTCTCCGTGCTGGACACGAATCGTGCTGGACTAACGCGTGTTGGATGTGAGGGTACTGTATACAGTAAGCCCCCGCGTTTGGCGAATTTCAACTTGGCGAAACTCATTTTTGGCGGTAGGGTGGCCACGGACCACCGAATGCGCGCTTGGCGATTTGAATTCAAACTTGGCGGTCCCCTGGCGGTCCCCCCCACTCGATGTGCCACAAGAACAGCCCCAAAAGCAGCCAAAAGAACAGCCACAAGAATAGCCGCAACCTCCCCAGCCATCCCAACCTCCCCAGCCACCCCAACCTCCCCAGCCAAGCTTCGCTGCCCTCTTTAAGCTGGATGCTGACTTTTCTGGCTTCGATGAAGTGGATGATCAAGCATGACAAATGGTTGCTAAGGGGTTATGGGGGAGGAGGGGAGAGTGATGAGGAAAGTGGTGGTAGCAACTAAGCTGCCCCCACTGCCACTCCGACGTCCCCAGCCAAGCAAGCCTATCTTCACTCTATTTACGGTTAGTTACAACCTTTATATCATGTCTTATTAGCTTTATTTATTGTTTATTGGTCTGTTTTCTACATGTGTATTAATATGTGAAGGCAAAAGATTTTATTTCAGCTCGAAAGATGGTGTTTTAGGGGTCAAAAGGGGTACCTTGGCAATGACCAAAGACTGATTGAGGCACTTTATAGGCAATTTATATGGTAAAAAGAACTCGCGTTTGGCGAAATTCGCATTTGGCGGTAGTTTCGCCAGACTAATTGGATCGCCAAACGCGGGGGCTTACTTATATATATATATATATATATATATATATATATATATATATATATATATATATATACAGTACAATCCCAGTTAACCGGGTGGCTTGGGGAATTTACCTTCCCGGTTACAGATTTTTCCCGTATTTCTGATTTTCAAGTCAAATCTATACAAAGGCTATCACAGCAGTAAATACAGTTCAGGTACTCACCAGTCACATTAGGGGTTACACTAAGAGATTCCGCCTGAAAAACTGCCTTGTAAACACACACCATGGTCATAAGACACGTGCGTGCAATGTCTAGCAACTAGCAGTACTGCAAATTACACCAGTCCATTGTTTACCGAATTACTGTATTCATTATATGTACTGTACTCATAAAAATTGAAAAATAAAATATAGAAATAAAAGCTTGAACATTTATTAGTGAACTGATGATGTGTTAAGACTGCACTGTAGAATTATCACAACACCTGTGCCCCCACGTGAGTTTGTTTACGTTTCCGACTGTTCTTCTTCTTCCCTACCTGACCTCCATCACTCCACCCCTCACCCGCCACTCAGCTGTTTTGCAGAAAATAAAAAAAATGATGTACGTATGAAATGCAGGCATATTATTTATTTATTTTTCTTCCAACAAAGTAAACTTTTATTCCTATTAACATTTATATTCAGCCATTAGTGTTTTATAATGTTCGCCTTTTTCAAGTCTGTTGCATATGTCCAGCTTCTGTTTCAAGGTAAGCACGATACGCTTACGTTTAGTTTGCACTTTAGGTATTTTGGAGTGTACAAATTACCGTATATCAGAGGAACACAATAGCAAGAGAGCTTGTTTACTGTCTGGTGGCAAAACGCAGACTGGTGATTTTTGGAGGGTGTGGAGGATGATTGAATTCAAGTAGGGGAAAGAGGGGGAGAGGAGGGGTGGTTAAGAGGATTTGCTAGGGATTTACATCAGCCGGAAATGCCTTCACCTCGCTTTGTCTGACTTCCCCCAGCCTCGTGTGACACAATCAAACGGCGGTTTGGCGGTCCATTCAAATTGGCGCACAGTTATAACTTACTGACATTTTTACCAGCCCTTGAATTTTCCCGTTGTTCTGAGTATTCCGTTTGTCTGGATACCGGATTGCTGGGATTGTACTGTATATATATATATATATATATATATATATATATATAAGTGTAATAAAGTACTAGGAATATAAAGTGTGAGTGTGTTTATGAATAATAAATGACAGAATACCAGCGGGGAACAATCGCGGGTGGGAAGCTGGTATGCGCTCGTAATTTATGTTGCTTTCACAGTGTTCTTTTTTTTGGAGTATGGATTCCAAACTACTTGAAAATCATAGAATAGTGTTTCAAGTGATATAATATCAGACTGTGGTAATCATATTATGAGGTGTCGGGAAGCGTAAAGTGGAGACTTCGTTACCGGAATCAGAAGTCTCCACAAGTCCTACAGTAGTCGACGAAGGCTCAACAAACATCCCAGGAGAAAGCTGAAGGTATGTGCCATGTGCATATTTAATTATAATATTCTAGGACTAATAACTGATTTTTGCCAAATATTTTTAAAAAAGTCAGTCAGAGCACGAATATCCCCGTGTGAGGTGCACGGATCGCCTCAGTGCCCACGCTCAAGGGGTTAAGCTGTACCTACGATTATTTCCAGCATAATGGAAGAAACTTACTCAATATACCCCAACGTGGATTTCATTTCCCAGTTTCCCAGCTGAAGTCTAGGTTAGGTTAAGTTAGGTTAAATCAGCAGGTAGTTAAGTTAGGTTAACTATCAGTCGCCTCACCAAACTCAACCCCACCACCTTTGTGATCGAGTTGTGGGTGTGGGGTACACAAGCTCGTTTACCCGTGGCTCGCTTGCTGGCAACCGGATGCTTGCTGTTTAACCTCTACACCGCGGGGATGCTGAAGCCGCTCCTTGCGTGTCCCGCAGGGATATTTGCGCTCCGACTGACTTTTTAAAAATATTTGCCAAAAATCAGTTATTAGTCCTAGAATATTATAATTAAATATGCATATGGCACATACCTTCAGCTTTCTCCTGGGATGTTTGTTGAGCTTTCATCGACAACCGTAGGACTTGTGGAGACTTCTGAAGTTGGGTAACGAAGTTTCCACTTTATACTTACCGATAACCCCGTAATATGATTACCACAGCCTAATATTATAACCACAAACACTATTCTATGATTTTCAAGTAGTCTGGAATCCATACTCCAAAAAGAACACTGTGAAAGCAATGTAAATTACGAGAGTGTATGAGCTTCCCACCCGTGATTGTTCCCCGCTGGTATTCTGTCATTTATTATTCATAAACACACTCACACTTTATATTCATATTACTTTATTACACTTATATATATCTACACAAGTTATCCATAAGTTTCCTTCAATAATAGTACAGTAACCTCTCAAATAACGCGAGGGTTAGGTTCCTGGAGAGGTCACGTTAGTTAAGAACGCGTTTTTTAACCCTTAAACCGCGGGCTTGTTTTGCTTTGACTTGCGGCTCCCGCGGGCATATCCGCGCTCCGACAGACTCTCTAAAAATATTTGCCAAAAATCAGTTATTAGTCCTAAAATATTAAAATCACATATCCTTATGGCACATACCTTCAGCTTTCTCCTTGGGTGTTTGTTGAGCCTTCGTCGAGTACCATAGGACTTGTGGAGACCTCTGAAGTTGGGTAACGAAGTCTCCACTTTACACTTCCCGACAGCTCGTAATATAATTACCACAGCCTGATATTATCACTAGAAACACTATTCTATGATTCTCAAATAGTTTGGAATCCCTACTAAAAAAAAAAAAAAAAAAAAAAACTGTGAAAGCAATGAAAATTAAGAGGGCGTATGACCATCCCACTTCCGATCGTTCGCCGCTAGTGTCGTCTATTATTCATAAAAACACTCACAGTTTATATTTCTGTTACTATATAACACTTATATATATCTACAGTCTTTATCCATAAGTTTCCTTCAGTAACAGCAGTTTATTGTCACTGTAGGGATTCAATTTCTTTCAGTAAAATACATAGCATTCACTTTCTTGTCCTGTATACTAGCATTGAGAGTGAATGTCACTTTCACCTTCACTCTCATAACTCATAGTATTCATACATGTTAGAGTGAAACTTTCACTTTCATTATTCCTAGTATATATACTCGTATTCTTATAATACTACCGGTACTCTTTTACATTTCTATATACGTTCTCTATTTTATTTACATTATTTACATTTCTATTTTATTTACACTGTGTTATGCACTGTCACTTGAAGTAACTTATAAAACTATTTTCCACTGTTCACTTATATTTACATTCATTACTTTCACTTGCTGTATACACATTATTTACAATTCCACTTGCACTGTTTTACTCAATAAAAAGATCGTAGTCACTCTCTATCAATTGTCAGCTCTTTACCTCTTTCCACATGAGGTTTAGTAGGGGGTAAAGGTCACAGGGCCCTTTGCATGGAGCTAAAAAGCGGCGGAAGTTAGCAGTAGCGAATCAGACATACTTCCATCCTCAAAGACGACAGTGAACTGATAGTAGTGGTCTCCTGCCGCCTGGCTAGGGTGAGTGCAATACTACCAACTTCAGCCCTGTGAGACCTGCTAATATATAGCAATGAAATGATTGGCAGGAAACCAAGACTATACATAATAAATTAGGTAGTTCCAGGTGAATGTAAATATCACTTAGGCTTCTCCCTTCCCTCCTTATATATATATTTATTACGGAAATAGATTATACGGCATATTTCAAGGGGAAATAAACAGCGAAAATTAGCGAAAGAGTGTACGTGAGGTGTTGTCAGGTGATAATTAGCCAATTCCAGGTGTATCGCACTATCACTTACTTTATTTCTTTTGTATACAGGTTATCCCTTAATTCATGCGAACTTTTTTCACGTGATTTCGGTTATCCACGAATTTTTCGTACAATAATTAAAACAAAATTATAGTATTCAAATAGGTAATTTCAATATACAAGAGAAATAAATAAAGTATAAAAAATGCCTACCTGCTGCCCGTGTGCACACATATATGTACGTGTGTGTGTGTGTATGTGTGTGTGGGAGCCGAACGGTCGAACCATGCATGACTTGCAAATCATTATTTGTGGCTTATTTTTCTGCCTTCCAGTAATTGCTTGCCTTGTCTGTCAACATGGGGCATAAGCGTAGTGCTAGTGATGCATGTGGTAACACACCAAAACTGACTTGTAAAGTGATGTTGCTGACAGAGAAAGTTAAAGTGTTGGACAAACTTCAGGGAGGAATGTCGGCGACAATTCTCTGTCAGGACGATTCGCCGTCATTTATTTACATACCAGTTTATTTAGCAAGTACAGTACACTAGTTTTTTACTTATATGAGTTATAAAATCCCCCTGAAAATTAGTTATTAAAGTATTAATTAATCAATAATAAGTATATTAATAGAATGACGGGGAATTGTCCATGTTTTGACGGTGAATTGACTTGATGGTGAATTGTCTCAGAACTGTATGTTTGGGGTGAGTCAACTGTTCATACAATAAAGAAGGAGAACGTAGCATACGGGAGAAGGGCTAGTGCACCAGACTGCTAAAGAGTGTCCAACTACGCCTGTGAATTGTCTTGTAACCGCATGTTTGGGGTGAATGAGTCATCTGTTCATACAATAAGGAAGGCAGAATGTAGCATACAGGAGGCAGTGAGGTCTAGTGCACCAGACTGCTGAAGTGTCTCCACCTACGCCTGTGCTTGTCAGGTTTCAGTTTTAAATTTGTTACATTTTTGTTGTTTTTAATACTTTATGCTAGTTTATAAGGTGTATGTAGTGTATAAACAGTATTATTCAGATGTAACTTACGTATAGACATGCGTAATTATGTGCACACAAGGGCAGAACATATACGCGAATTTACCACATACGCGAAGGGTCTGGGAACCTAACCCTCGCGTGAATTAAGGGCTTACCTGTATATTATTTGGTATAAGAATACGGCATAGGGCTTATTTCAATGGATGAAATCAGTGAAGTGAAGTGGAGGAACGATTGGGCAAATATGAGTTGGAGCAGATGGGGGATGTGGAAGGTGTGTGTAGAATATTTACAGAAGAAATATGTGCAGCATGTGATGTGGTGTGTGGAAGGAAGAGAAGACGGAGGGGGGTGCAAGGAACAGCGTGGTGGACTGAAGAGGTGAAAAGGGCTGTGGCACAAAAGAAGAAGGCATACAATGAATGGATGAGAAATAGGGGCGTGGAAGAAGTTGAGAGGCGGAAGAGAGAGTTATATGTAGAAAGAAAGAGAGAGGTGAAAAGATTAGTAAGAGAGAGTAAGAAGAGAGTGGATGAGGAATTTGGAAGGAATTTGAGTGTAAAGTGGAGGGACTGTAAGAAAATGTTCTGGAAAGAGGTGAAAAGAGTAAGACAGGGTGGAAGTGGAGTTAGCAGGGGAGTGAAAGATAAAAATGGTAGATTACCAGTGGAGAAGGGAGAAAAAGTGAGCAGATGGAGAGAACACTTTAAGGAATTGCTGAACGTGGAGGATGGAAGTAATGCGAGTATAAGTGGCTGGGGAATGGCTGGAAGAAGGAGGGAGGTGAGAAGACAGGAAGAAATCAGTAGGATAGAAGTTGTGGAAGCAATGAAGAAAGTTAAATCAGGGAAAGCCCCAGGAATTGATGGAGTGTGTGGTGAAATGCTGAAGCATGGGGGAGAGATAGTAGTAGAATGGATGTGGAAGATGTGCAGATTGGCCTGGGAGGATGGTAGAGTCCCGGAGGATTGGAAGTCAGGTATAATTATTCCCTTGTACAAAGGAAAAGGGGAAAAAGAAGTGTGTGGTAATCATAGGGGCATTTGTCTTCTTAGTATAATAGGAAAAGTATATGGTAGGATATTTATTGACAGAGTTAGAGAAAGAACAGAGAAATTAGTTGGAGAAGAACAGGGAGGCTTTAGGAAGGGAAGAGGTTGTGTAGATCAGATATTCATTCTCAGATCTTTAGTGGAAAAGTTTCTAGAGAAGGGAAAGAAGTTGTATGCGGCTTTCATGGATTTGGAGAAAGCATATGACAGGGTGGATAGACTAGGATTGTGGAAAGTGTTAAGAATATATGGAATAGATGGGAAGTTGTTGAATGCTGTGAAGAGTATGTACGATGGTGCGAAGGCTGCAGTGCGTGTGGATGGGGAACTAAGTGAATTTTTCTCTTTGAAAGTTGGGTTGAAACAGGGATGTGTCATGTCTCCATGGTTGTTCAATCTGTACATGGATGGGGTAATAAAAGAGGTACAAGGTAGGGTAGTGGATGTTGGAGTGGCCCTGGTGAGAGAGGATAGTGTTTGGAAACTCCCTGTACTGTTGTTTGCAGATGATACCGTGTTGTTGAGTGAAGACGAAGGGGAGCTGCAAGGCTTGGTGGATGAGTTTGAGAGAGTGTGTAAGAAACGGAATCTAAAGGTGAATGTAGGGAAGAGTAAAGTGATGGTCTTTGAGAGAGGTGAAGTCAGTGAATGTACAGCGAGGTTGGATGGTGAGGAATTGGAAAATGTGAGTACGTTTAAGTACTTGGGTAGTGTGATGAGTAAGGATGGAGGTTTGGAGGGTGAAGTGCTTGAAAGGGTACAGCAGGGAAGAAAGGTTGCTGGTTCTTTGAAAGCAGTGATAAGAAACAGGGAAGTGAGCATGGAAGTGAAAAAGTTACTACATGACAGTATTGTGATACCAACTCTAACGTACGGAAGTGAAGCTTGGACGTTGTTGGAAGGACACAAGTCAAGAGTGAGAGCCGTGGAAATGAGTTATTTAAGAGGAGCCTGTGGAGTCACATGGAGAGACAGGCTGACGAATGAGGATATAAAGGAGCGTTGTGGTGTTGATGTGGATGTGATAGGAAGCGTTATGAGGAACACACTGAGGTGGTTTGGCCATGTGGAGAGGATGGAGGGTCAAAGACTGACGAAGAGAGTGTATGTGAGTGAGGTGGAGGGGGAAAGAGGGAGGGGAGGCCGAGGATGAGATGGAGAGATGGGGTGGAGAGGTATATGAGAGAGGGGGGTGTGAGTTGGGAGCAGGGGAGTGAAATGGCGGGGGACAGGGCGACTTGGAGGCGATTTGTTTGTGGCCACCCCAAACGGGATTGAGGCGTCTGGCAATAGATAGATAGATAGATAGAAATCAGTGAAAAATTCCAGGGAAGAATACAGTGTGCTGGCCTGCAATAATTAGGTAGTTCCAGGTGAATGTAAATATCACTTAGGCTTCTCCCTTCCTTTCTTATATATATTTTTATTACGAAAATAGATTATACGGCATATTTCAAGGGGAAATAAACAGTGAAAATTAGCGAACGAGTGCACATGAGGTGTTGTCAGGTGATAATTAGCCAATTATAGGTGTATGGCACTCTCACTTACCTTATTGCTTTCTTGTATATATTATTTGGTATAAGAATAGGACATAGGGCTTATTTCAATGGATGAAACCAGTGAAAAATTCCAGGATAAATTTACTTAGCGTAGCACGGCCGGGCAGGCGAGAGGATAAGGTAATGGAGGGGAGGTAGGAAGGGGAGTCAAGAACGGGGAGAAATGGCTAAATTGTCAACAATGGATGGGAGTACAGATGAGATTAGGGGTGCTGACTAGTGTTGGACATTGGCAGTACTGACAGATGATACAAGCCACCACTTGAAAGCCCGGGCGAATTCAAAATAACACAGAATCACAAAAGTGTCGCCCCGCGGTATGATCCCTTGCTCCCAACCGTCATGAAAGTGACGCCCGCGGTTAAGGGGTTAAACATAATTTTCCCATAAGAAACAATGGTAATATTGGGGGTTACGTTCCTGGACTCTGGGAAAGTCTACCCATTTGTGGATTTATGGTACTCTAAACTTAAAAGCAACACTATAAATTCGAAGGAAAATCCAAAAAAAAAACAGTATATCTTGGGAGAAATATACAACATTTGAGCCCTAGTTGGGCCGAAGCGTTGTTTACTTCTCCCCAAATACATACTGTTTTCATTTTTTACGTGGATTCTCTTTCAATTCTGCTTCATTCATGGCATTGTGAAAGTTCCTCAACATTATTAATGCATTAGTAGGTCATAAAAATACTACAGTAAAAGCAACATTTTCATTACAGTAAGTAGGTCACAAACAATAACACGCACGGCCTCACTTCATCTATGCATCACTCGTCGTCTGCTGCTGTCCCTCCTTACCCCTATACCCCACCTCCCACCTCTCCCCACCCTAAATCTGTTGTCTCTCGTCACTCTGCTGTCCTCCCTCTTCCTCTTCCTCTGACTCCCGTGCTACTGGTGATGAAGATAACTCCATTAAGTTTTCTGTCTTCTTCATAAAGAACTGCTCTATCTTGGTCTGAGTAGTTTTCTTCTTTCTGTTCTGCAGCATCAAGTTGTAACAATTTAGATCTACCATCACTTTCCTGGTAAAATTTTGTCCAAAAATGAGCCAGATTGCTCAGAATGGGGCCAAACTTCATTTTCAAATATTATAGTTCAAATAAAACCAGTTTAATCTATCTATCTATAGCCCGACGCCCTAATCCCGCAAAGGGTGGCCACAGACAAAACGCCTCCAAGTCGCTCTGTCACCCACCATTTGACTACCTTCCCCCCAACTCACCCCCCACTTCCCTCATATACCTCTCAACTCCATCCCTCCACCTCATCATCGGTCTACCCCTCCCTCTCCCTCCCTCCACCTCACCTACACACACCCTCTTAGTCAGTCTTTCATTCTCCATTCTCTCCACATGTCCAAACCACCTCAGTGTATTTCTCCTAATCTTCTCAACTACATCCACAACCACCCCACAACGTTCCTCCACTTCTTCATTCGTCAACCTGTCCTTCCATGTCATTCCACATGCTCCTCTCAAGTAACTCATTTCCACTGCTCTCACTCTTGACTTGTTCCCCTCTTGCAAGGTTCACGCCTCACTTCCATACATCAGGGTAGGGATCACAATACTATCATGCAGTGACTTCTTAACTTCCATACTCACCTCCCTATTTCTCATCACTGCTTTCAGTGAACCAACACCTTCCTTCCCTACTGTACCCTTCCACACACTTCATCCCCCAAAGTTCCATCCTTACTCATCACACTACCCAAGTACTTGAATGCACTTACACTCTCCATATCCTCACCATCCAACCTCACTGTACATTCTGTGACTTCATTCCTCTCAAACACCATAACTTTACTTTTGTTTGCATTAACCTTCAGCTTCCTCCTCCTACACTATCTATCTATCTATCTATTGCCAGACGCCTCAATCCTGTTTGGGGTGGCCACAAACAAATCGCCTCCAAGTCGCCCTGTCCCCCGCCATTTCACTGCCCTGCTCCCAACTCACACCCCCCTCTCTCATATACCTCTCCACCCCATCCCTCCATCTCATCCTCGGCCTCCCCACCCACTTCCCCCTCCAACTCACTCACATACACTCTCTTCGTCAGTCTTTCGCCCTCCATCCTCTCCACATGGCCAAACCACCTCAGTGTGTTCCTCATAACGCTTCCTATCACATCCACATCCACACCACAACGCTCCTTTATATCCTCATTCGTCAGCCTGTCTCTCCACGTGACTCCACAGGCTCCTCTTAAATAACTCATTTCCACTGATCTCACTCTTGACTTGTGTCCTTCCAACAATGTCCAAGCTTCACTTCCGTACGTTAGAGTTGGTATCACAATACTGTCATGTAGTAACTTTTTCACTTCCATGCTCACTTCCCTGTTTCTTATCACTGCTTTCAAGGAACCTGCAACCTTTCTTCCCTGCTGTACCCTTTCAAGCGCTTCACACTCCAAACCTCCATCCTTACTCATCACACTACCCAAATACTTAAACGTACTCACATTTTCCAATTCCTCACCATCTAACCTTGCTGTACATTCACTAACTTCACCTCTCTCAAAGACCATCACTTTACTCTTCCCTACATTCACCTTTAGGTTCCATTTCTTACACACTCTCTCAAACTCATCCACCAAGCCTTGCAGCTCCCCTTCGTCTTCACTCAACAACACAGTATCATCTGCAAACAACAGTACAGGGAGTTTCCAAACACTATCCTCTCTCACCAGGGCCACTCCAACATCCACTACCCTACCTTGTACCTCTTTTATTACCCCATCCATGTACAGATTGAACAACCATGGAGACATGACACATCCTTGTTTCAAACCAACTTTCAAAGAGAAAAATTCACTTAGTTCACCATCCACACGCACTGCAGCCTTCGCACCATCGTACATACTCTTCACAGCATTCAACAACTTCCCATCTACTCCATATATTCTTAACACTTTCCACAATCCTTGTCTATCCACCCTGTCATATGCTTTCTCCAAATCCATGAAAGCCGCATACAACTTCTTTCCCTTCTCTAGAAACTTTTCCACTAAAGATCTAAGAATGAATATCTGATCTACACAACCTCTTCCCTTCCTAAAGCCTCCCTGTTCTTCTCCAACTAATTTCTCTGTTCTTTCTCTAACTCTGTCTATAAGTATCCTACCATACACTTTTCCTATTATACTAAGAAGACAAATGCCCCTATGATTACCACACACTTCTTTTTCCCCTTTTCCTTTGTACAAGGGAATAATTATACCTGACTTCCAATCCTCCGGGACTCTACCTTCCTCCCAGGCCAATCTGCACATCTTCCACATCCATTCTACTACTATCCCTCCCCCATGCTTCAGCATTTCACCACACACTCCATCAATTCCTGGCGCTTTCCCGATTTAACTTTCTTCATTGCTTCCACAACTTCTATCTTACTGATTTCTTCCTGTCTTCTCACCTCCCTCCTTCTCCCAGCCATTCCCCAGCCACTTATACTTGCATTACTTCCATCCTCTACGTTCAACAATTCCTTAAAGTGTTCTCTCCATCTGCTCACTTTTTCTCCCTGCTCCACTAGTAATCTACCATTTTTATCTTTCACTCCCCTGCTAACTTCACTTCCACCCTGTCTTACTCTTTTCACTTCTCTCCAGAACATTTTCTTACAGTCCCTCCACTTTACACTCAAATTCCTTCCAAATTCCTCATTCACTCTCTTCTTACTCTCTCTTACTAATCTTTTCACTTCTCTCTTCCTTTCCACATATAACTCTCTCTTCCGCCTCTCAACTTCTTCCACGTCCCTATTTCTCACCCATTCATTGTATGCTTTCTTCTTTTGTGCCACAGCCTGTTTCACCTCTTCAGTCCACCACGCTGTTCCTTGTACCCCCCTCCGCCTTCTCTTCCTTCCACACACTGTCCCAAATTCATTCATCAAACCTTGCAACTCCCATTCATCTTCACTCAACAATACTGTATCATCAGCAAACAGCAACACCAGAATCTTCCAAATCTCACCCTCATTCATTAGAGCCACCCCCACATCCACTGCCCTACCCTGAATCTCCTTTAGAACCCCATCCATGTATATATTAAACAGCCATTGAGACATCACACAACCCTGTTTCAGTCCCACACTGAGATAAAAAAACTCACTCAGCTCGCCATCAACTCGTACCGTAGTCCTAGCTCCTTCTTACATACTCTTTACAGCATTCGACAATTTCTCATCCACTCCATATATTCTTAATACCTTCCACATACCTTGCCTATCTATTCTGTCATAAGCTTTCTCCAAGTCCATGAAGGCAGCATACACTTTCTTTCCCTTCTCTAGATACTTCTCTACTAAACATCTTAGAACAAATATCTGATCTACACACCCTTTTCCCTTCCTAAATCCCCTTTGTTCTTCTCCAACTAGCTCCTCTGTCATATGCCTAACCCTATCAGTGAGTATTCTACCATATATTTTACCAGTCACACTAAGAAGGCAAATACCCCTATGGTTACCACATACTTCTCTCTCCCCTTTTCCTTTATATAAAGGAACAATTATACCTGATTTCCAGTCCTCTGGAACCCTTCCCACTTCCCAAGCCAATCTACACAACTTCCATATCCACTCCACAACAATCTCACCTCCACACCTCAGCATTTCACCACACACTTCATCAATTCCTGGGGCCTTCCCCACCTTGATCTTCTTCATTGCTTCCACTACTTCCGTCCTACTGATCTCTAACTCCCTCCTCTCATCTCTTCTTCTTCCAGCCATTCCCCAGCCACTTATACTCGCACTGCTCTCATTCTCTACATTCAACAAATCCTCAAAGTGCTCCTTCCATCTCCTCAATTTCTCTCTCTTCTCCACCAACAATCTATTATTCTTATCTTTCACTCCTCTACTATTTCCCCATTCACACTGCCTTACTTTCTTTACCTCCTTCCAAAACAATTTCTTACTCTCCCTCCATTTCACACTCAGATTCCTCCCAAACTCTTCATCCACTTTTTTCTTACTCTCTTTCACCAGTCTCTTCACCTCCCTTCTCCTACTCACATATACCTCTCTCTTCTCTCTCTCATCTTCTCCCCTACCTCTACTTGCTAACCATTCACTATATGCCTTCTTCTTTTGTTCCACAGCTCGTTTCACTTCATCATTCCACCATGCTGTCCCTTGCACATCCTTGCATCTCCTCCTCACTCCACAAACCACCTCACACACTGCGCCTATCTCTTCCGTATATATCTTACATACGTCTTCCACCCCTTCCATCTGCTCTAGCTCATACCTTCCCAATCTTTCTTCCAATATGCTCTTATACTCTGCCATTTTCTCACTATCTTGTAAATTCTCCACTCTTCTCACAGGAGCTGCTTCCTCCTGTCTTCCCTTTCGCCTCCTCAACCATTTTCTTTGAAGCTTTACCTTGGCCATCACTAAGTGATGGTCCGAGACTCCATTCCCCCACCCTCTCCACACTCTTGCATGCAACACTAGTCTTCTCATTCGCTCATCCACACACTTTTTTTTTTTTTTTTTTTTTTTTTATGCGAGGAAGAAGGAACCAAAGGCCATGAGCCCGCAGTAACAGTTCCCTCCAAGAGAAAAACAAAATACAATAGAGAGCCAAATTCAAGATCCGATCATTTTGAGATGCCTGGACACACTGCGTTTGAAAGACTGGAGATCATAGGCAGGAGGAAATACAGACAGAGGGAGACAGTTCCAGAGCTGACCTGTTGCATGAATGAAAGACTGGGAGTAACGGTTAACTCTTGCATTAGAGAGTTGGACAGAAAAGGGATGAGAGTTTGCTGCCAGACGGGTGCTACGCGCCCGTCGTAGAGGTGGAGGAATGCAAGCAGACAGTTCAGAGGAGCAGTGACCATTAAAGTAGCGATAGAAAAGAGATAAAGATGCAACAGTGCGGCGAAGAGACAGAGGTTGAAGGGAGTCAGTAAGAGGAGGAGAGTTAATGAGACGAAAAGCCTTTGACTCCACCCTATTGAGAAGAGCTGTATGTGGGGAGCCTCCCCACACATGAGAGTTGTACTCCACACAGGGGCGGATAAAACCCCTGTATAGAGTCAACAATTGTGCAGGGGTAAAGAAAGAGCGGAGTCGGCTTAGCACACCCAATCTCTTGGAAGCAGATTTTACAAGAGATGTAATATGATCTTTCCAAGATAAGTCCCGAGTAAATGAAACCCCAAGCATGTTCAAGGATGATGCAGGATTAATCTGAATATTATTAAACATTAGTGGGTATACCTGTGGAAGATTTTGTCGGGTTGATAGGTGTAAGAACTGAGTCTTAGAAGCATTAAAGACAACCATATTATTTTTACCCCAGTCAGAGATATGAGCCAAGTCAGACATTAGGTGTGCCATAGCCTCATCCCTTGTTTCTTGAAGTAACTGTTGAGATGGGCGTTGCGGGAACCGAATGGAAAGGTGAAGGGTGGAGTCATCAGCGTATGAGTGGATAGGGTTAGATGTACAGCTTAGAAGATCATTGATGAATAAAAGGAAGAGAGTTGGTGATAGGACAGAGCCCTGAGGAACACCACTGTTGATAGATCTAGGAGAAGAACGATGGCCGTCTACGACAGCAGCTATAGAACGACCAGAAAGGAAGCTAGCGATGAAGGTACAGATAGAAGGATAGAAACCGTAGGAGGGCAGTTTGGAAATTAAAGATTTATGCCAGACTCGATCGAAAGCCTTTGAGATGTCAAGTGCAATGGCAAAGCTTTCGCCAAAGTCCCGAAAGGAGGATGACCAGGAGTCTGAAAGGTAGGTGAGAAGATCGCCAGTGGAGCGTCCCTGACGGAACCCATACTGACGATCGGAAAGAAGGTTGTGATAGGAAAGATGCCTTAAAATTTTTTTATTAAGAATTGACTCGAAAACTTTTGAAATACAGGACGTTAAAGCAATTGGACGATAGTTGGAGGGTTGGGAGTGGTCACCCTTCTTTGGGACTGGCTGAATGAGAGCAAACTTCCAGCAAGAAGGAAAGGTACAAGTTGACAGACAAAGGCGAAATAGTTTGCCTAGGCAGGGTGTAAGCACAGAAGCACAGTTTTTGAGAACAACAGGAGGGACCCCATCAGGCCCATATGCCTTGTTAGTACTGAGGCCAGTAATGGCAGAAAATACATCAACTGAAGAAATTTTAATGTCAGCCATGAGGAAGTCAGAGGGGGAAGTGATGGAGGAACAGCACCGGAATCGTCTAAGGTGGAATTGGAGGAGAAAGTCTGTGCGAAGAGATCTGCTTTATCAGTAGAAGAAATAGCTACAGAACCATCAGAGTAGAAAAGAGGAGGGAAGGATGATGAGGTAAAGTTGTTAGAAAGATTTTTGGCAAGGTGCCAGAAGGAGCGGGAAGAATTCGAGTTGGAGAGTTGAGAGCATTTAGTATGGATGAAATTATTTTTAGTAGAGCGAAGAACAGACTTAGCACGATTCCGGGCAGAAACGTAAAGATTATGTGATTCAGGGGTGGGTTGGCTCCGGTACCTTTTGTAGGCCTTCTCCTTGTTGCGGACAGCATTAGAACAAGCGTGATTAAACCAAGGCTTTCTTGCGTTAGTCAAAGGATATGAGAAAGGAATGTATGCTTCCATGCCCGAGAGAATAACCTCCGTAATGCGCAAGGCACACTCAGATGGCTCACGGCCATGGAAGCAATAATCATTCCAGGGAAAATCAAAGAAGTACTGCCTGAGGGCCTCCCAGTCCGCAGCTCCAAAATGCCAGAGACGACGTTTCCCTGGAGGGTCCGCAGGCCGTACTGGAGCGATAGGACAGGTTAAGGTAATAAGGTTGTGATCGGAGGAGCCCAACGGAGAGAAAAGATTAACAGAGTAAGCAGAAGGATTAGTTGTGAGGAAGAGGTCAAGTATGTTGGAGCTCTCTCCAAGGCGGTCAGGGATACGGGTAGGGTGCTGTACAAGCTGCTCTAGGTCATTAAGGATAGAAAAGATGTAGGCTTGTTCACCAGGTGGATCCGTGAAAGGAGAGGAGAGCCAAAGGTGGTGGTGAACATTGAAATCTCCAAGAATGGAGATTTCAGAGAAAGGAGAAATGGACAGAATGTGTTCCATCGTAGAAGTAAGATAGTCGAAGAATTTTTGATAGTCAGTAGAATTAGGATAAGTAAACAGCACAGATATATTTAGTCAGAGAATGACAGGAAAGTTTAAGCCAGAGAGTGGAGAATTCAGGAAGAATCAAGTTCCTTAGGAACACGAGAGCAAATTAAGTCATTGCGTATGTATACACAACAGCCACCTTTGGCTTTGAAATGAGTATAGAGAAAGTAGGAGGATACAGAAAAGGGTTTGCTGTCAGTTGCCTCAGACAGCTGAGTCTCCGTTAGAAAAAGAAGGTGAGGTTTAGAGGAGGAGAGGTGGTGCTCAACAGAGCGAAAGTTAGATGAAAGGCCGCGAATATTGAAGAAATGAAGAAGAAGAGAGTCAGACAGTGGTTCCAGGCAACTCGAGTCGTCACCGGGAGAGGGGCAGATGGCGGGGGCATTTATGGTCCCCCCCCCTGGGGACTCCGAGGCTGGGTGAATTGGACGCTGGTTTTGGTAAATTTTGAATAGGAAGTGTAGTGTGTACTGTGCATGTAGTTTGGTGAAGATAGATAGAGAAATTTGTACTGGAGAGCATGCTGGCCTACTCTCTGTGTAACTGAGACACTGAAAAAGTTCAGCAAAGGGGGATGGTCAGGAACTAGTCCTGAGGGCTGATGAAACAGGAGCTCCAGCACTCCCTGTCATCAGCTTTCCATCCACCTCGGGAGTACTGCCCTGCTCGACTGGTGCTACAGTCTACTCCACAAAATGTATGTATATATATATGTATGTATGTACATATATATGTTTATATTTACATATAAATATATATATACAGATACATATACATATATATATATATACATATATATACTTATATATATATATATATATATATATATATATATATATATATATACATATATATACATATAAATAATATATAAATATAAATATACATATACATATACATATATATATATACATATATATACATATATATATATATATATATATATATATATATATATATATATATATATATATATATATA
The DNA here is from genome assembly GCF_032717465.1 of Coenobita brevimanus. NCBI lineage: Eukaryota > Metazoa > Arthropoda > Malacostraca > Decapoda > Coenobitidae > Coenobita > Coenobita brevimanus. The sequence continues at coordinate 21,826 of NW_027644558.1, forward strand.
TATACATATATATACATATATATATATACATATACATATATATATATACATATATATATATACATATATATATACATATATACATATATATATATACATATACATATACATATACATATATATATACATATACATATACATATACACATATAC